>NC_138780.1:176305919-176482748 GCF_965119305.1 Pelophylax lessonae
AGCAGCATTCAAGTGTGCATGAGGCTGGTGCCTGTGCCGACTGGCCGACCTCCTGTGTTTAGAACGCAGCAGGCCAGCCAATCGGCGCTGGACCCGGAAGCAAGTGGAGATCACTGGAGTAACGGTGTCTGGACAGTGATTTCCAGCTTCCAGGGACGTCAGCCAGGTATGGTATATATTGGTTAGTGATCGACCGATATCGGTATTTTGTTGCCGATACCAATATTTTGGCCAATGCATATCGGTATCGGCTGATATTTTTGTACATTTAAAATTTTTTTTTTTTTTTTGACAGGTACTCTTGTGGAGGGATCTGGGGGTCTAAAAGACCCCAAACCCCTCCTCTGCATTTAAAAGCATTCAAAGCGCCAAGTTTGGCTGATTTGAATGCTGTAAATTTTTTGAATCTGGTGCCAGACTGTACCCGGAAGTGATGTCACTCATGACATCACTTCCAGGTTTTTGCATGGAAACCCGATCAGAGTCGAATGCGGCTTTGATCGGGACTTCGGCGGCCGTGCAGGCTGGTTGCCCGGATCTCCCGGTGGGACGGGGGACCCGGGTGAGCTGCGGAAGGCAGCGGGAGGGGGGGAACATCCCCTTCCACTCCTTGTAATGACAGCCGAGTGGCTTCTCAGCCGCATTGGTTGTCATTACAAGACAGCCAACCGTTGGCTATGGACGCCGGTACCGGGGTGATGCCTCTAGCTGCAGACATCACTCCGGTACAGCACTTTCCCGAAATATCGGCAATATCGGTAACCTCAGGGGCCGATTCCCATATATCGGGGAAAGTGCATATCGGCCCCCAATATATCGACTTTGCCGATAATCGGTCGATCCCTAATATTGGTCCAAGCAGAATCGCTGAATCAATGTTAAGGCCCGTACACACGATAAGAAAATTGGAAGTAAAATTTTGTCCGATGAACAATCTGCCGATTTTCCGATCATTAATATGGAGCTTTCGACAGCCGGTTAGGAAGTTTCATACGACAAAAACTGGATGTACAGGCTATAAAATGTTTATCTTACGTGAACACAACGTCCAATTTTCATTTATTTAGTATAGTTTTCGTCCGGAAAAAAAACGTAAGAGCAAGACTAGGCATGCTGGGAAACGAAGGAATACATAGAAAACAATTCAACACATGACATCACTTCTGAAATTGAATTCTGTCGTATGAGAATTTTCGTATGTGGAGCAACCTCTTCACTTTCCACACGAGACTAGCATGCAACAAAAAAACGAATGAAAATGTGTTCGATAATCTGATCGTGTGTACGAGGCTTAACTATGGGGTTGATTTACTAAAGGCAAATCCCCTGTGCACTACAAGCGCAGTCACTGTAGATCAGAGGGGAAACTGATTTCTATTATCCAATCATGTGTTTTTTATTTTCCTTGCTTGTCCCCCCCCCCCCCCAGATCTACAGCGACTGCACTTCTTAGTGCACTTGTAGTGCATAGTGAGTTTGCCTTTGGTAAATAATCCCCCCCCCCATTAATAAATCTACACCTGCAATTCTTCTTTAACCACTTCCCAACTGCGCTGCAGCCAAATGACGGCTATAGTGCAGCTGGCTAGTTCTGGGAGGCGTCATATGATGGCCTCCCATGATTGTGCCCACAAGGGGAGCACCGGCAGGTCCTCTGGACACAGCTGATCACAGATTGAAGTAAAAAGCCAATCAGTGGCTCTATACCACGTGATCAGCTGTGTCCAATCACAGCTGATCACAGATGTAAACAGAAGGCGGTTATCGGCACTCCTTACCTCATGCTGACAGCATGAGAAGAGAAGAAGAGATCCGATAACTGGCTTGTGTACACATCTACACTAATAATCAGGGCACTGATTATCAGTGCAGTCCCACCAGTGCCCATCAGTGCAGTCATTTAGTGCCCACCAATGCCTCCTCATCAGTGTCACCTATCAGTGCTGCCTACCAGTGCCCATCAGTGCCACCTACCAGTGCCTGTGACAGTACTCAGTATCACTGGGAATGGAAGACAGACAATATGCTAATATCATCAGCTCAACCACCTGTCTTCCAGACATTGTTGAATTATGTACTCACCTGTTATCTACAATAGGTTCTGTATTTACACCTATTGTTTGTGTATTGTATTGTAGGAGCTCGAAGACGGCCTTCTGCTACTTAATTGGCTCAGGTTAATTGAATCACTGTCATCTATTAGTTGCTGAGCGGAAATATACTGTTTGTGTTGGTTGTACTTCAGATATGTTAATTCTATTTCTGTATACAATTTCATCTGCATATGATAATGTAATCAGGCAACCCCTGACCTGTGTGTAGGAATTTGATCAGGAGGGGGATGCGCTCATGTGTATATAAATTCTGTGTGACTGTTCAATAAAGAGTGATTCTAGTACAAGCTAAGTGTCAGGCTAGCTTTGTATGGAGGGCGGCTGGAATAGCAATATATGTTCATGACTGTAAGGAAGCCGTATACTGACGAAGACCACAAGTACAGGGTGGGTCGGTCGGAGGTTCTGTTACAGTGCCCATCAGTGCGGCCCATAAATGCAGCCTCATCAGTGCCCACCAGTGCAGTCAATCAGTGCCCACCAATGCCTCCTCATCAGTGTCACCTATCAGTGCCGCCTACCAGTGCTCATCAGTGCCGTCTATCAGTGTCCATTAGTGCCGCCTATCAATGCAGCCTCATCAGTGCCCACCAATTCCGCCTATCAGTGCCCACCAATGCCGCCTATCAATGCAGCCTCATCAGTGCCCACCAGTGCCTCCTCATCAGTGCCCACCAGTGCTGCCCCATCAGTGCCTCCTTATCAGTGCCCATCAGTGCCGAATATCAGTGTCCACCAGTGCCTTCTCATCAGTGCCCACCAGTGCTGCCTTATCAGTGCCGTCTATCAGTGTCCAACAGTGCCTCCTCATCAGTGCCCACCAATGCTGCCTCATCAGTCCTGCCTATCAACGCCCATCAGTGAAAAATTACCAGTTTGCTAAATTTTATTACAAGCTATAAAAAAAGTTTTTTTTTGTTCGGTCTTTATTCGTTTATTTAGCGGAAACTAAAAAAAACAATCCAGTGGTGATCAAATACCACCAAATAAAAGCTCTATTTGTGTGAAAAAAAAATAAAATGATAAAACTTTAGTTTGGGTGTAGTGTAGCATGACCGTGCGATTTTCATTCAAAGGGCAACAGTACTGAAAGCTGAAAATTGGCCTGGGCAGGAAGGGGGTAAAAGAGCCCAGTAGGCACGTGGTTAAGCTGGCCATACATTGCTCGAATGTCAGCCAACTCCTGCCACAGGTGTCAGAACTGCCTTAATCCAATAGTGGGCAGTAGGGATTCCTCCATTCATGCAGTTTAGCATCAAGTAAGAATAGAAGAAATTGTTTACACTGCAATCCCTGCATTTTCACGCCTTTGTAAAGTGTTTTTTTTGCGCATTTGCAGTGATTTTTTGTTGCATTCACTTTGCATTTTTTACTGTGAGTTCAACTTACATTGCTTTTGCTGTATATTCATGCGTGTTTACATGCGACAAAATGCTGTACAAATGCACAGAAAAGCACCGCAATGGTGTAAACTAGGCTCATTGAAATACATTCATTTTTCTTGCCTATGCATTCATTCTGCTTTTAATAATGCATTTGACTGCGTCTGTTGTAAATGAGACCATTCTTCTCTTGTTCTGCCTGTATAGAAATCCATGGAAAAATCTATGGACTAGTAAGGTGGAACACATGACATTTTGGGTCTTGGGTTAATACATTTTAAAGTGGTTGTCATAGGCGTGTGCACAGGGTGTGCCGGGTGTGCCCGGGCACACCCTAATCATCTCATGCATAGTAACATTATCACTCTGTGTGCAGGCAGGAGGATGGGAAAGATCTCCCTCTTACCGGCTCTGCTATAGGACAAGTGCTTACGCATTTCTCTTTCACTGTGCTGATGTTCTGTCGATTACTGCAAATCGTCAGATAATGCCTCCAACGATCTGCACATGCGCAGTAGTGACATCACTCCAGCTGATCTGCCAATCAGCTGGTGTAATGTCCACGCTGCGCATGCACAGATCGTCAGAGGCTTTATCTGACCATCAGCATAGTGCATTGTTCTGTCGATTACTGCAGATAGTCAGATAATGCCTCCGACGGCAGCTGGCGTGACGTCACTTCTGCGCATGTGCAGGCATTATCCGACAATCTACAGTGATCAACAGAGCGCTGGTAGGAAGATCAATGTAACGGGGCCATATATATGAAGACACACAGGTTTTTTCGCCTTCCTTTGGATCAACTGTGGGTATAGGATTGTGTATATGGGGTTGTATGGTTGGGATTTCTATACTTCTTTTTGTTTTTTATTGGTTGAGCCAGATGGACTTGTGTCTTTTTTTAACCTGAGTAACACACACGTGTGTTTGAGCTTAAGGGTGCGCATCCTAATGGAATAGACTGCACACACCTATGGCTTAAGGTTGTTTTACCTTCATGTATACCTTCATGTATACCTTCTGTGTGCTTCTCCCCTAATACTCACCTGAGCCCCCTCTCGATCCAGCAATGTGCACAAGAGCCTTGGCTGTCCCGGGTCTCTCTCTTCTCATTGACTGAGACTGCCATTGGCTCCCACTGCTGTCAATCACAGCCAGTGTGCCAATAAGCGGGGGGGGGGGCGAGCCTCAGCTCTATGTGTCCTATGGACACATAGAGCAGGGCTCAGGAGCGAGCACACACCAGTGCACCCATAGCAAGCGGCTTACTTTTGGGGGTACTGGTTAAGGGGGAGGAGCCAGGATCGCCATGGCGGGACCCAAGAAGAGGAGGATTGAGGCTGCTCTGTGCAAAACCAGGAAAATATGACATGTTTGTTAATTATTTATTATTTAATACCCCTTTAAGAGCCGGTTCACACTAGCGCGACTTGTCAGGCGACTTGTCAGCCTGACAAGTCGCGCTCCCTCGCGGTCCATTGACCGCTACAGGACCTGTTCTAATAGGAGCGACACAAGTCGCTCCGACTTAGAAAAAGGGTCCTGTACTACTTCGGGGCGACCTCGGAGCGACTTGCATAGACTTCCATTATGTGAAGTCCCTGCAAGTCGCTCCGAAGTCGTGGTGCATGGTAATGCACAAGTCGCCCCCAAAGTAGTAAGGAATGAGGAGCAGACTTTCATCAATGGTTATCATCGTTATTTATCAATTTCATCCCTGTTTCCACCATGTAATCCCAAAATCCGATTGATCGAAATATGATTGTGTTCATGAACAAAGTATCTCAGTGCTGACAATCGATACAAAATGATTGATGATTTTCTGCCCTGGCCGATCGACTCCGATCTAAATCGATCAGAAGGGAAATCATGGCTATTCGATTGAATCACACATTGATCGGACAAGAAAATGGAAGCATGTGTGGCCACCATAAGACTGATCTACCATATTCTCTTAGTTACTGTTTTCTCACCAATATTGTCGCCGTGTGCAATGCACCTATAGAACTACAAGTGCCAGCATGCTGAAACCACCACTGAAAAAAGGACAAACACTGACTGCCTGCAACCCCCGGGAAATCCTACATTCCATGTACAGTCACAGCTTCTCCTGTACAGGAACAATATAGAAGAACCCGACCAAATATCACCTGGGGATGACCGTACAATGGCACTGCCGATCATAGAATGCCGAGATCAATCACACCGTGAAGTCCTATGGAGAGAACTACATGGCAGTGCCGCTCCGTCATTATCTACCGATGAATGGGCAAATCCACAGCTGAATGCCATAGAAGAGGAATTCTTGGAAGCTCTCTGGGAGGACACGAAGCACAATGTATAGAAATAAAGAAATGTAACAATCCGCAAGGTCACCGGTTATATAGAAACATCAATGTGACAAAGAGGGGAGTAATAAACAAATAAACATTATATTCATCATAATAGATCCATGGATAAAGTTATTAAATAGACAGATAGAGAGAGAGAGAGAGAGAGAGAGTACATCATTGGAGAGATACAGTAGATGATAGATAGATAGATAGATAGATAGATAGATAGATAGATAGATAGATAGATAGATAGATAGATAGATAGATAGATAGATAGATAGATAGATAGATAGATAGATAGATAGATAGATACTGATCGATTAATAGATAAATACTAGATAGATAGATAGATAGATAGATAGATAGATAGATAGATAGATAGATAGATAGATAGATAGATAGATAGATAGATAGATAGATAGATTATACCATACATAGAGATTGATCGATCGATAGATCGATAGATCGATCGATAGATCGATAGATAGATAGATAGATAGATAGATAGATAGATAGATAGATAGATAGATAGATAGATAGATAGATAGATAGATACCATACATAGAGACTGATCGATTAATAGATAAATACTAGATAGATAGATAGATAGATAGATAGATAGATAGATAGATAGATAGATAGATAGATAGATAGATAGATAGATAGATAGATAGATAGATAGATAGATAGATATAGAGGTTAATCGATTGATAGATAAATACTAGATAGACAGACAGATTAGAAGATAAATGGATTAGTGGAAGGAATAGATAAATAGAGTCATAAATAAGTAGAGATTGACTGATAGATAAATACTGAATAGATGAATAGAGAAATAAAGATTAATAGATACAGAAGAAAGAAAGAAAGAAAGAAAGAAAGAAAGAAAGAAAGAAAGAAAGAAAGAAAGAAAGAAAGAAAGAAAGAAAGAAAGAAAGAAAGAAAGAAAGAAAGAAAGAAATATTGGATAGATGAATAAAGATAAATAGATAGATTAGGTGATGAAAAGATAGATATAGATAGGTCTATAGATAAATATTGGATAGCTGCAGTAGATGATAGATATACAGATAATAAATTGTGCTGCACTGATATAAAGAAAAATTCCAGCCACCCTCTCGCCCTCATTCCTTAGATCCGATACTCATCATTCTTGTTACCCCTCTAACAACTCCCTAAAGAGGGCGCTAGTCAGCCAGGCACCACCAGCAGTATGTCTCCCTCTAGAGGTCGATGCTGGAACTGCAGTTCGGACAACCTGCTCTGAATCCCACCTGTTCAGGAGCCATTCATATCACACAGTACCAATGTCAACATGACCAGCACACACCATACAATCATGATCTCCGACATCTGAGGGATAAAAAAAAGATATATATATATATATATATATATATATATATATATATATATATGCTTCTTTTTTAAAGCGCTACGCAATATTATATATATATATATATATATATATATATATGACAGACTGTATAAAAAATATATATATAGATGCTTCTTTTTTAAAGCGCTACGCAAAAAAAAAAAAAAAAATATATATATATATATATATATATATATATAGAAATGCTTCTTTTTTAAAGCGCTACGCAATAATATATGAACATATATATATATACTGTATATGACATACTGTATAAAAAAAATATATATATATAGCCAGTATCATTGAGTAGGTCCCCCCTTTTAGTACTTGCCCAGCCAGTTCTGTTCTCTTCTTGAAATACAGAAACACCTGGTACAGGGGAGATTCAAGTTTAAGCTGGGCGCAAAGAGGGCGCAATTTGGGCGCCCATGGGGTATGTAAATTGGGCGCCCCTTGAATCTAAGCAGTAAATTGGGTGCATGGGAGACACAGAACGGGCGCCCCTTTCAGGCGCAGGGTTCAGGGAAGGCGCCCCCGTCTGTCCGCTCTGCACAGGACAAGACAGCAGAGTGTGAAGTCAAAGTTCTGTTTTATTTTTACCTCCCATTTCCTTCCTCCTGCAACTGAATAACACAGATCGGAGAGATCGGCTCACAGCCCCGCTTTATGTGGTCACTTCTTCAATGTGCTGTCCAGCTGCATCGGAACTACAAATCCCATCCTCCCCCGGCATGCTGGGTTTTGTAGTTGTCCAGCAGTGGAGATCCCCGGGTAGTAAAGGGCTGTGTTGCAGCGGGCAGTATATGGAGGGGGAGAAGGCTGGGGGGTCTCACCTGGGTTCAGGGGGGTCCTGATCCTCTCCTGTGGGTTGCTGCTCTGGCTTGGATCTCCGGGAGGTGTCAGGAGCGGCTGGCTTGCTGTGTGCAGGAGGGAGAAGATCCGCACAGCTCAGAGATCAGTGTGCTCAATGCTGTACAGGCAGAGGGAGCTGCTGTGCTCTCATTCCAGAGCATGAGGAGGTGCTACAGCCTATGTCAGCGCCCTGCAATCACCATCGCTGTGCCTCTCTAACCCCCCTCCAACCTCAACTCTCCCATCTCTTTTCATACCCCCCCCCCCATCCAACCTCCACTCTCCCCTTTTCTTTTCATACCCCCCTCTATTTTATCAGTACATTTCCCTGCCTCTTCTTGGCTTTGCTTTTTTCTGCTCTTAATTTTTCTCTTTTTATACATTTTTTCTCTCTTTTTTTCTTTTCCCCACCTCCTCTCCTTCTCCTCTACCTCTCCTCTCCTTCACCTCTCCTCTCCTTCACCTCTCCTCTCCTCTACCTCACCTCTCCTTCCACCTCTCCTTCACCTCTCCTCTCCTCTACCTCACCTCTCCTTCCACCTCTCCTTCACCTCTCCTCTCCTTCTCCTCTCCTTCACCTCTCCTCTCCTCTACCTCACCTCTCCTTCCACCTCTCCTTCACCTCTCCTCTCCTCTACCTCACCTCTCCTTCCACCTCTCCTTCACCTCTCCTCTCCTCTACCTCACCTCTCCTTCCACCTCTCCTTCACCTCTCCTCTCCTTCTCCTCTCCTTCACCTCTCCTCTCCTCTCCTCTACCTCTGCTCTCCTTCACCTCACCTCTCCTCTACCTCTGCTCTCCTTCACCTCACCTCTCCTTCTCCTCTCCTTCACCTCTCCTTCTCCTCACCTCTCCTTCACCTCTCCTTCACCTCTCCTCTCCTTCACCTCTCCTCACCTCTCCTTCTCCTCTCCAATCCTTCACCTCTCCTCTCATCTACCTCTCCTCTCCTCTCCTCTACCTCTGCTCTCCTTCTCACCTCTCCTTCACCTCTCCTCTCCTTCTCCTCTCCTCTCCTTCACCTCTCCTCTCCTCTACCTCTCCTCTCCTCTACCTCTGCTCTCATTCTCACCTCTCCTTCACCTCTCCTCTCCTCTCCTCTCCTCTCCTTCTCCTTCACCTCTCCTCTCCTCTCATCCACCTCTCCTCTCATCTCCTCACCTCTCCTTCACCTCTTCTCTCCTTCACCTCTCCTCACCTTCACCTCTCCTCTCCTTCTCCTCACCTCTCCTCTCCTTCACCTCTCCTTCACCTCTCCTCTCCTTCACCTCTCCTCTCCTTCTCCTCTCCTTCTCCTCTCCTTCACCTCTCCTCTCATCCACCTCTCCTCTCTTCTCATCTCCTCACCTCTCCTTCACCTCTTCTCTTCTCTCCTTCACCTCTCCTCTACCTCTCCTTCTCCTCACCTCTCCTCTCCTTCACCTCTCCTCTCCTTCTCCTCTCCTCTCCTCTCCTCTCCTCTCCTTCTCCTTCTCCTCTCCTCTCCTTCTCCTTCTCCTCTCCTTCTCCTCTCCTCTCCTTCACCTCTCCTCTCCTTCACCTCTCCTCTCCTTCACCTCTCCTTCTCCTCCCCTCTCCTCTCCTCTCCTTCACCTCTCCTCTCCTTCACCTCTCTTTCTCCTCTCCTCTCCTCTGCTCCTCCTCTCCTTCTCCTCTCCTATACTTCACCTCTCCTATACTTCACCTCTCCTCTCCTTCACCTCTCCTCTCCTTCACTTCTCCTCACGTCTCCTCTCCTTCACCTCTCCTCTCCTCTCCTTCACCTCACCTCACCTCTCCTCTCCGCTCCTCTCCTTCACCTCTCCTCTCCTTCACCTCTCCTTCTCCTCTCCTATACTTCACCTCTCCTCTCCTTCACCTCTCCTCTCCTTCACTTCTCCTCACCTTCACCTCTCCTCCACCTCTCCTCTCCTCTCCTTCACCTCTCCTCTCCTTCACCTCTCCATTCCTTCACCTCTCCTCTCCTTCACCTCTCCTCTCCTTCACCTCACCTCACCTCTCCTCTCCTCTCTGCTCCTCTCCATCAGTACAACCTGCATTCTGCAGGTAGGGCATCCTATTCATTTCAAAGGACTTCCCTACCCTCAGAAACACAGCTATAAAAGTCCCGGGCCCCTTTTTTAAATCTCGGCACAGAAAATCACGTGATGCCGTAGCACCGTGCGGTTTCGAATGAGAAAAACGCAGGAATCTTGCTGATGTGTGGGGATTACATTAACCGCTTGCCGACCGCCGCACGACTATATACTGCGGCGGTCAGCCCCTCACAGGCAGAGTGACGTATCGTTACGTCACTAGCCTGGGAGGGTCTGGGGAGCGAGCACGCGCCGCCGGCGGCGCGCTCCCGCTCCTGCGCGGTCACGGACCCCCCCGCGCGTGTGACCGGCGGACCCGATGTCCGCCGGCCACTCTGCGATCGGCGGGGGAGAGAGTCAGGCAGCTTGTGTAAATAAGCTGCCTGTCATTCTCCTCGGTGTAAAGACACTGATCACACGGATCTACTATGTAGATCCGTTGATCAGTGTCCTTACAGCTCAAGCCACAGCCAATCACAGTAGTAAGCACGCCCCTAGGGACACACACAGCCCCTCCCTCCCAAATAAAGTTAACCCCTTCACTACCAGTGTATTTTTACAGTAACAGTGCATATGTATAGCACTGATTACTGTAGAAATGTCACTGGTAACCCCAAAAGTGTCAAAAATGTCAGTCAAGGGTCCGATCTGTCCGCCCCAATGTCGCAGTAAAAAAAATCGCAGATCGCCGCCATTATGCGTTAAAAAAAAAACAACAAAAATGACAAAAATCTTTCCCTTTGTTAGTAAACGCGATAACTTTTGCGCAAACCAATCAAAATACGCTTTTTGCGATTTTTTTTACCAAACATAGGTAGCATAAAACAAATTGGCTGAAAATGTTAAAAAATTTAGATTTTTACATTTTTTTGGGAGGGAATTTCATATAAAAAAATGTGAAAAATATTGTTATTTTTGCAAAATTGACGCTCTTTTTTTGTTTATAGCGCATGATCAAAAAATCGCACAGGTGATCAAATACCACCAAAAGAAAGCTCTGTTTGTGGGAAAAAAAGGATGCCAAATTCGTTTAGGTACAGCGTCGCACGACCGCGCAATTGTCTGTTAAAGTCACGCAGTGCCGAATCGCAAAATACCCCCTGGTCGTTTAGCAGCCAAATCCTCCGGGGCTTAAGTGGTTAAGAATTAATGGCACCCCTTTGCCTGCGGGTCAGGAACGGGCATGATTTTGAGCAGGGTTTTCCCTGACTCGCACAAGTGTGAACCTAGCCTTCATATTCTCCTTATTTGCTTTCCTGTCCTCTTCTTTCATTTAAAGTGGTTGTAAAGTCTCAAGCATTTTCTGAGTCATAGAATGCATTAAGGTGAAAAACCTTCTGTGCTACAGCTCCCCACCCCCCCCCCCCTCTGAGTCCGATCCGATCCAGCGATGTGCAGCAGCTCTAGCCGCTCTCTCTGTCCTCATTGGACAGATTGATAGCAGCAGATGCCAATGGTTCCCGCTGCTGTCAATCAAATCCAGTGATGCAGGGGTGGGGCCAAGTCCCACTGTCTGTGTCAATGGACACAGCAGCAGGACTCGGGAGCAGGCCCCGCCCGCACAGGTGCCCCCAGGGAAAGCAACTTTCTGTGCGGGCACCTGATAAAGGGGAGGAGCCAGGAGTGTCGGTGGGGCACCCCAGAAAAAGAAGATCGGGGCTGCTCTGAGCAAAACCATTACACAGAGCAGGTAAGTATAGACATGTTGATTGTTTTTATTTTAAAAAAGCGACCCTTTATAATCATCTCTGTTCCTTCCTTCCTTCCAACTCTCTGTTCCTTTTCTTTCATTACTTTTCCTTCTCTTTCCTCTCCTTATTTCCCCTCTCCTTTGATTACATTTCCTTTCCCCTCCTCTCCTTTTCTTTAATTTCCATTTCACTTCTTTCATCTCATTTCCTTTGATTTCCCTTTCTGGCCTTTCCTCTCGTCTCTTTTTTTTTTTTTTTTTTATTTCCTTTTCTCTCCCGTACTTTGCTTTTTTTCAAATTGTTTTTTTTTTCTCTTCTTTTTTCCTCTGCTCACCTTCTTTTACTTTTCTCATCTCCCCTCTCTTCTCCTTTCCATCCATTTTCCATTCCTCGCCACTGCTCTACTTTCCCTTCCTTCCTTTCCTTTGATTTTCTTTCCTCTCCTCTCCTTTCCTTCCCTTTTCCGTTCATCTCCTTTTTCTCCTTTCCTCTTTTCTACCTTGATTCCCTTTTCTCTCTTCACCTTTATTTCAATATCATTTTTATCCTACTCATCTCTACCTTCCATTGATTTCCTTTCCTCCTCTCTCCTCTTTCCTCTCCTCTTCCAATTCCCTTCCTTATCCTATTCTCTTCTCTCCTCTTCCTTTCTGGTTCCTATCCTCTCCGCTTCCTTTCCTATTCACTTCCTCTCCATTTATCTTCTTTCCTCTCCTTTTCTTTCCTCTTTTCTCCTTTCTTTCGATTTTCTTTTCTGTTGTACTCTTTCCTTTCCTCTCTTTCTTTGATTTCCTTTCCTCTCCTTTCTTTTCCTGTCCTCTCCTTTGCCTCCTTTTTTCTTAATTGTTATCCCCTTTCCTTTCCTCTTCCCACCTTTCCCTTTCCACCTTTTCCTTCCCCTTCCTTTCCTTATCTTTCCTTTCCTTTTCATTTCTTTCCTCTCCTATCCTTTCTTTCAATTTCCTTTTCTTTCCTACTCATTCCAATCCTCTCCTCTCATCCTTTGATTTTTTTTTCTCCTCTTCTTTCTTTTCCTGTTCTTACCTCTCCTTTTCTTTCCCTCCTTTTTCCATTCCCCTTTCTTTCTTTTCCCCTCCTCTGCTTTCATTTTCCCCCAGGATTCTTTTTCTTGTCTTTCCTGTTCTCTCCTCCCCTTTTTGTTTCATTTCATTTTCTCTCTTTTCCTTTTCTATCATTTCCTTTTTTCCCCCCTCTCCTCCCATTTCCTTTTCTCTCTCATTCTTTCCTTTCTTCTCCTCTACTCCTTAGATGTTCTCTTTTCTCCTTTCCTCATCCGTTTCTTTTAATATTTTTTAGCAACCTTTATTTTTCTTTATCTCTCTTCATTTTGTTTTTCCTTTTCTGTTCTTTCTTTTATTTTTTCTCTCTATTCTTCCAGCCTTAGTTTTTTAATATTTCTTCTATCCTTATGCCATTCGTATCCCATTTCTGCATCCTTTTACCCTCTCTCATCCTTCTATGTAAAAATAATAATAAAGAGCAGTGTGACTATTTTTATTTATTTATAGACACCTTGTTGCATTAAACTCCTGATGAATGGACCTTACTAGGATCCACGAAACGCGTAGAGCTCCAGAGATGCCAAGATATATCCATTCATTCACAGACCAATTGTGTACTTTACTATGGAATTTTATGAACATTATCATACATGTGGTGTTTTATCATATATGGATTTCCCTATGTCCATTTTTACTGTATATTGTTGTATATAGATCATTCTAATGCATAATTGTTTATTGTGGAATTTGTAATTAATAATTATTTGTACTTAAGCTGCATCTATTCAGTGGTCTACCTCATTTAGCCCCGGTTCACACTAGGGCGACCTGTGAGGCGACCTGGTCGCCTCACAGGTCGCCGCAGGTCGCCTCCCATAGGAAAGCTGCGGACCCGTTCTAATAGGAGCGACACAAGTCGCTCCGACCTAGAAAAAGGGTCCGGAGCTTCTTTGGGGCGACCAGGAGGCGACCGCCATAGACTTCAATGTTATGAAGTCCGTGGCGGCCGCTCCGAGGTCGCGGCGCGCTGCTCGCACCGCGATCTCGGAGGTCGCCCCTGAAAGTAGCGTCGCTCCTATGTGAACCGGCGCTAAAAGTCCCATGATCATTGCCTACCAATCTTTACACATTTGTTTGGAGCATAGGCATGTGCACAAGGTGTGCCAGGTGTGCCTGGACACTCCCTAATCACCCCTATGAAGCGCAGTCCCCCTGATATTTTACCTAAGCCCCCTAACGGGGATTCTAGAAAAATAGTTAAAAATAAATAAAAATGTAAAAAATAATAAAAAAAAAACTACTGACACCATCCGCTGCCCTACTGACACCAATCTATGCTCTACTGAAACCGTCCATTGCTCTACTGACACCGTCCACTGCTCTACTGACACCATCCACCGCTCTACTGACACCGTCCATTGGCCTACTGACACCGTCAATTGCTCTACTGACACCGTCCACTGCTCTACTGACACCATCCACCGCTCTACTGACACCGTCCATTGGCCTACTGACATTGTCCATTGCCCTACTGACATCGTCCATTGCTCTACTGACACCATCCACCGCTCTACTGACACCGTCCATTGCCCTACTGACACCGTCCATTGCCCTACTGACACTGTCCATTGCCCGCCGGACACTGCCCATTGCCCTACTGACACTGTCCATTGCCCTACTGACACCGTCCATTGGCCTACTGACATTGTCCATTGCCCTACTGACATCGTCCATTGCTCTACTGACACCATCCACCGCTCTACTGACACCGTCCATTGCCCTACTGACACCGTCCATTGCCCTACTGACACTGTCCATTGCCCGCCGGACACTGCCCATTGCCCTACTGACACTGTCCATTGCCCTACTGACACTGTCCATTGCCCTACTGACACCGTCCATTGCCCTACTGACACCGTCCATTGCCCTACTGACACTGTCCATTGCCCGCCGGACAGTGCCCATTGCCCTACTGACACTGTCCATTGCCCTACTGACACCGTCCATTGCCCTACTGACACCGTCCATTGCCCTACTGACAACGTCCATTGCCCTACTGACACCGTCCATTGCTCTACTGACACCGTCCATTGCCCATTGCCCTACTGACACCGTCCATTGCTCTACTGACACCGTCCATTGCCCTACTGACACCGTCCATTGCCCTACTGACAACGTCCATTGCCCTACTGACACCATCCATTACTCTACTGACACCATCGGTATACAGCCATAAGGGGGGAAGAGCCCATACATATGTGGGGGCCGGGCTCTCCGAGGGGCCCAGCCGCCCAGGCCCCAACCAACTGAGTTGTTGCTGCTGTAGTAACTAGCAATTGCAAAAGCAGGGCAGCTGAAGAGTAAGCCGAATGGGGATGTGACTTTGCTGAATATATCAGGCCGTCTCTTTACTGGATTGGGACGTCTCTTTGCTAAATATTTGAGGTCGTCTCTTTGTTGGATTAGGATGTCCCTTTGCTAAATATATGAGGCCATCTCTTTACTGGATTGGGATATCTCTTTGTTGAATATATGGGGATGTCTCTTTGATGAATTGGATTTATTTTCATATATTAAGTTGTAAGAGTGTAAAATAGAAGTGGGTGCACTGACGGACTCGGTGGGATGGCCAGTGGGCGGATTCAGCAGGACGGCCAGAGGGCAGACCCTGCGGAATGCTGGTGGTCAAGCCTGGAGGGGCCAAAGCCTAAAGCTGTGTAAGGAGCCCCAAAATTTCTGATGGCTGCCCTGTCAGTATATATACACATGCACACACACGCATATATGTTTGAGCTTCGGGGTGCACACCTATGATTTGGAGTGGTCTTATAGGTCCATGGCTGAGCTCCACCCAGAGTTGGAGGATGGAAATAGGTCAGAATAGGGATTGAAGCATCAATAATGCCAACAGACGCTGTAGCCGTATAGGACATAATCTGTTGCTTTGGAAGGAAGAGCACCATTTGAGGGAACTGAATATTTATTGAACCGTTCAGCTTAGCTTTTTTTGCACACCAATCATCCCAGGGACAGTCCAAAACAGGCAAACCGCTCAGGTGAGGTTGAAAATCAGGTACGAGATGTCAGGATGGTACAGGAGATGCAGAGGCTGCAGACATGGTACTGGAGATGCAGAGGCTGGGAATTTGGTACTGGAGATGCAGGGGCTGCGGACTTGGTACAGGAGGAGATGTCAGAGGCTGAGGGCATGGTACAGGAGATACAGGGGCTACGGACATGGTACAGGAGATGCAGGGGCTGCGGCCATTATAAAGGAGATGCAGGGGCTGCAGGCATTGTAGAGGGCATGCAGGGGCTGCGGGCATAGAACAGGAGATGCAGGGGCTGTGGGCATGGTACAGGAAAATGCAGAGTTTACAGGCATGGTACAGGAGATGCAGGGGCTGCAGGCATTGTAGAGGGCATGCAGGGGCTGCGGGCATAGAACAGGAGATGCAGGGGCTGTGGGCATGGTACAGGAGATGCAGGGGCTGCCGGCATGGTACAGGAGATGCAGGGGCTGTGGGCATGGTACAGGAGATGCAGAGGCTGCGGGCATGGTACAGGAGATGCAGAGGCTGTGAGCATGGTACAGGAGATGCAGGGGCTGCGGGCATGGTACAGGAGATACCAGAGGCAGCGGGCATGGTGTAGGATATGCAGGGGCTGTGGGCATGATGTAGGAGATGCAGGTACTGCGGGCATGGTACAGGAGATGCAGGGGCTGCGGGCATGGTACAGGAGATGCAGGGGCTGCGGACATGTTACAGGAGGAGGCAGCGGGCATGGCACAGGAGATGCAGAGGCTGCGGGCATGGGACTGGAGATGTAAGAGGCAGCGGGCATGGTACAGGAGATGCAGGGGCTGCGGGCATGGTACAGGAGATGCAGGGGTTGCGGGCATGGTACAGGAGATGCAGGGGCTACGGTCATGGTATAGGAGATGCAGGGGCTACGGACATGGTTAGGAGGCAGAGGCTGCGGACATGGTTCAAGAGGAGGCAGCGGGCATGGTACAGGAGATGTAGAGGCTGCGGGCATGGTACAGGACACCACCGCTGGACGGAACACCACTTCTGCCTTATATTTAAAAATGGCGCCGCCCGACGCCATTTCATCACTGCGCATGCTCCCACCTGCCCAAGAATGGCCGAGCATATACGGGTTTTCCAGAGCAGCGGCGGCACATGTGCAGTTGACATGTCAGCCCGGGCCGCTGGTAGCCATATTTTTTATAGGCGCTGCTTCCCTCAAAGCAGCCCCAGGGCAGGCGGTCGTGCCGGCCTACCAGGAAATTTCATGGTATCCCGGTAGGCCAGTCCGGCCCTGTTTAGTGCTATGAAAAGTTCCCTGTGTTAAAATCACATGTTAGATAAGAGCTGAAGGTCCTGGGAGTCACACATCAGAAAAAGACCCGCTGTGTGTAAACAAGTGTCAGACTCAGCCTGGACCCCTACGAGGCCACGCCACCAATGCGTTTCACTCCGCCCACCAGAGCTTAGCTTGTTGCTATTTGTTAAAATAACATGTTGCTATTAAAGTGTAATTTTTTTTTACTAAAGCTGAACTACCCCATATTGTAAGGGTTAAATGCTCGTTTTTGTCTAGGGGACGATTAAAAAGAGCTTGTACCCACCTTACTCCTCTCTTAGTAGCCAGTACTCACCTCTTCTCTCCGATGCCTCGGATTGTGGACGGGCCCTCGGTGTCCCAACTGACAATGCAGCACTGATGGTGCTGCATTGTACATAATGATGTCACCCACCGAAACACCCAGGAGAAGAGCCTTTGTGGGACCAGTTGCCTGAAAGGAGGAGCCTGCGGGAAATAAGATAAGAAAAGGTGCTTTTTGCTGGTACCTTAGGCAAAATTAGTATTTAACTTTTGCAGTGGGTGGGGAGCCCCACTGCAATGGCGGATTTTTTATATTTCTAGAGTTCAGCTTTAAATGTCAGTGTAACACTTCTAGGTATTTATTACCTCCCACAGAGATAAGACTACCTCCTCCCAGCCCACCACCTCCCGGCCCACCACCCACCACTGATTAACGGTGCTCAGAGGTGGGTAGGGGGATGTAAACCAGGGACGGTGTTCAGAGGTGGGTAGGGGGGTGTTAACAAGGGACGGTGCTCAGCGGTGGGTAAGGGGTGGAGACAAATGATGGTGCTTGGAGGTAGGTAAGGGGGGTTTTAACAAGGGACAATACTCAGAGGTGAGTAGGAGGGTGTAAACAAGGGACAGCGCTTGGAGGTGGGTAGGGGAGTGTAAACAATAAGCAGTGCTCAGAGGTGAGTAGGAGGGTATAAACAAGGGACGGTGCTTGGAGGTGGGCAGGGGGGTGTAAACAAGGGACAGTGCTCGGAGGTGGGTCGGGGATGTAAACAAGGGATGATGCTCAGAGGTGAGTAGGGGGTGTAAGTGGGTAGGAAGGGTATAAACAAGTGATGGTGCTTGGAGTTGGGTAGGGGGGTGTAAACCAGGGACGATGCTCGGAGGTGGGTAGAGGGGTGTTAACAAGAGGCAGTGCTCGGAGGTGGGTAGGGAGGTGGAGACAAGAGATGGTGCTCAGAGATGTGTAGGGCGGTGGAAACAAAGGACGGTGCTCGGAGGTGGGTAGCGGGTGTAAACAAGGGACAGTGCTTGGAGGTGGGTAGGGGGTGTAAACCAGGGACAATGCTTGGAGGTGGGTAGGGGGGTGTTAATGAGGGATGGTGCTCGGAGGTGGGTAGGGGGTGTTAACAAGGGGCGGTGCTCAGAGGCGGGTTGAGACATGGAACGATGCTCGCAGGTGGGTAGGGAGTGTAAACAAGGGACGGTGCTCAGAGGCGGGGAAGGGGGGGTGGAACCAAGTGACGATGCTCGGAGGTGGGAAAGGGGGTGGAAACAAGGGATGGTGCTCAGAAGTGGGTAAGGGGTGGAAACAAGGGACGGTGCTCAGAGGTGAGTAGGTGGGTGAAAACAAGTGACAATGTTTGGAGGTGGGTAAGGAGGTGGAAACAAGGGATGGTGCTCAGAGGTGGGAAAGGGGGTGGAAATAAGGGACGGTGCTCAGAGGTGGTTGAGGGGGTGGAAACAAGGGACAGTGCTCAGAGGTGAGTAGGGGGGGGGGGCGGTGGAAACAAGGGACGGTGCTCTAAGGTGGATAAGGGGGTGGAAACAAGGGACAGTGCTCAGAGGTGGGTAAGGGGGTGTAAACAAGGGACAGTGCTTGGAGGTGGGTAAGGGGGTGTAAACAAGGGACAGTGCTCAGAGCTGGGTAAGGGGGTGAAAACAAGGGACGGTGCTCAGAGGTGAGTGGGGGGGGGGGTGGAAATAAGGGATGGTGCTCGGAGGTGGGGGGGGGGCGGAGACAAGGGGGGACTTGGGAGAGGAGAGTTCCTGCACCTATTCTCTGAGAAAAAAAGCCCTGTGCAGTCTGATCACTAGGGGAGAGAGGGGACTGGGGAAAGGCTTCTTCCTGCCTGCAGCAGAGTGATGACATCATCGTAACCTAGGCATCACTCAAGCATTGCTCTCTAGTTATAAAAGGTGGAGTTTTTTTCTGGAAAATGATACTGTTGCTGTATATTGTGACATGATGGGAATGTATTAATGCAGACTGGTTACAGACTGTAACTCCTATTTAAGAAATAAAATGTATATGTCTCTATAGGATAACAAACCCCCATGTTGTGCTCCATTCCTGTACATTGATGGCATTGTACTTCTAATTACACACCAGACATGTCTGAACTGCCCCCCCGCCTGTACTGATCCGGTGGTTATTCCCCGTTTCATCACCTCCTTATGACGACAACATATTTGATGATTATTTCAGTGGTAGCCGGGGGCTGAGGATAATACAAGCACGCAGGTGGGGGGGGGGGGGCAATCCTATTATATTCTACAGTAAATAAATGGATGGTAAGATGCGTTTAATCCACGTGAGGCTGGATCTGGGAGAATGCTTTATGTACATGAAAAGTTTGCATTCAAAGAGCAGTTCTAGGCATATAGTACAATTGGTTGGATGCCATTACTATCCAGGAACATCAGAGAACCAATCGCATTTAGTCTATGAAGAGTAGACAACAGAAGACACAGATTATATACACACATGGGATCTGTGTTATTAAAGGATTTGTATTTCTGTCCATACACATGTGGACTGGTCCTCGGTGTCCAGCGCTGGGCTATGGGTCCCTGCATCAGTCTTTATGATGTCAAGGGCATCTGACCACTGGGGGTGGGGGAACTTCAGAGACCAGTCTTGCAGTGCGGAGGACCTTGGGGGAGCAGGGGATCGGGGAATTTTAACTGCTTTCCCATTCCGTAGATCAGGGGTGTCAAACTCATTTTCATTGTGGGCCGCATCAGTATTATGTTTTCTCCCAAAGCAATCTACCAGTGGCAGCTTGTGCATGATAATTTGGGGGGGGGGGCGGCAAATCCACCCCCCCCCCCAGTGGGACGGACGACCAGCAGGCAATTACACCCCCCCCCCCCCCCCAGCAGGACGGGTGGCCGGCTGGCAAGACAGCCAGCATCCTTACCTCCTCCAGCCAATGGCCAGTAAAATCGCTTCTATTTTCAGCCAATCAGAAAAGGGGTCTCACGACCTGATTCCTGATTGGCTGGCAGGAGAATCAGTGTGATAATAGTGAATATTCATTCGCTATTGTCATACAACTGGGTGGACTCAGGGCGCAGTGCTCTGCGCCCCGAGCTCACCCTTTTCTGAAGCCTATTAGAGCCTCTGGCTCTAATCACGTGCTTCAAAAAAAAAAACCCATTGGAATCCATGCGTCCGGCGCCCTGCATGTAGATTAGGGGGCCGGATGCATGGATGGGGGGAGGAGCCCCTGCGCCCCCAATGAACGGGACGCCACTGGTATCTACCTTGGTGTTCTGTCTGAGCCTTCTCCAATAAAGTTTCTTTTGAATAATGCCAGTGGTGTGCGACCCTCCTTTTCAATTGCTAAAGCATTGTATAATTCTCATAATAATTATAGGGAGATGACCAGAGCACCCCCCTCCTTATGTCAAGAGCCCCTTCACGATCAGAAGTCATGAGTGCCCCACCCTCTCTTACATCACAGCGCACCCCCCCCCTTACATTGTGCTGCTGGAGATGGAGCTTTAAAGCAGAAAGTGCAGGGTCTGGAAGAGGACCGGAGGAGGGCTGGAGTCAGCTGATTGCTGAGACCCATCCTGGTTGGAAGAGACGAAGGGGTGCTGTGGCTGCAGGATGTGTAGGAGGCGTTCTGTTTTTTTCTCTGCTGAGATGGGAGGGCAGACATGAGCCTCTTTGCAGCTGCACAGAGAATAGCAGAATCTGGTGGCAGAGTTCTGTCCTCCTCTCGGCTGCTGACTTCTGAGACAAGGTGGGGACGGGGCCGGGGGGGGGGGGGGCTCAGCTGCAGGAAAGTTACGGGGCCACATGAAATGGCCTGGTGGGCTGAATTTGGTTTGCAGGCCTTCATCATAAATGATGATGAGAATCTAAAGGGTAACTCCACTTTCAGGGGGGGAAAAAAAAGCAAATAAAAAGAAAAATTATATAGCGTATACAAGTCATATTGTAATTTGTATTGTAATTTTAGTGCTGTCACCTAACCTAAGGCCGGTCATACATGGGTCGAATTTCGAAAGAATTTTCTTTAGAAAATCTTATCTAAGAGTTTTCATTCGAATCTAGCACCATTAGTGAGTCTGCAGCAATGGACAATTTTCGTGTGTCAATCGAATTTGAGTGATCGGGCATATTGGAAATTTTTTCGAAAAATTAACGATTTTCTAATCAATGATGGGAGAATCATGTGAGGAATATAATCAAAAATGAAATGTGCATGAGTAAAAGAAAAGAAAATTCCTGGAAAGAAATGAAAATTCCTGGAAAGAAATGAAAATTCCTGGAAAGAAATTAAAATTCCTGGACATGAAGGAAAATTCTTGGAAAGAAGAGAATATTTCCAGAAAGAAAAGAAAATTCCCAGAAAGAAAAGAAAATTCCCGGAAAGAAAAGAAAATTCCTGAAAAGAAAGGAAAATTCTTGGACAGAAGAGAATATTTCCAGAAAGAAAAGAAAATTCCCGGAAAGAAAAGAACAATCCAGAAAGAAAAGTCCTGGAAAAAAAGAACAATCCCAGAAAGAAAAGAAAATTCCTGGAAAGAAAGGAAAATTTTTGGAAAGAAGAGAATATTTCCAGAAAGAAAAGAAAATTCCCGTAAAGAAAAGAAAATTCCTGAAAGGAAAAGAAAAGAAAATTCCCATAAAGAAAAGAAAATTCCCGGAAAGAAAAGAACAATACCAGAAAGAAAAGAAAATTCCTGGAAAGAAAGGAAAATTCCTGGAAAGAAAGGAAAATTCTTGGAAAGAAGAGAATATTTCCGGAAATGAAAGAAAATTCCCAGAGAGAAGAAAACATTTCCAGGACGAAAAAGAAAATTCCCAGAAAGAAAAGAAAATTCCCGTAAAGAAAAAAACATTCCCAGAATAGAAAAGAAAATTCCTGGAAAGAAATGAAAATTCCCAGAAAGAAAAGAAAATTCCCAAAGAAAAAAACATTCCCAGAATAGAAAAGAAAATTCCTGGAAAGAAATGAAAATTCCCAGAAAGAAAAGAAAATTCCCAAAGAAAAAAACATTCCCAGAATAGAAAAGAAAATTCCTGGAAAGAAATGAAAATTCCCGGAAAGAAAAGAAAATTCCTGGAAAGAAAAGAAAATTCCCAGAAAGAAAAGAAAAGTCCCGGAAAGAAAGAACAATCCCAGAAAGAAACGAAAATCCCTTGCCACGGAAATTCTTTTCTGCAGCAACATGAGGTTGAATTTCCAAACCAATGGTGGCACCCTCAGATCACAAAGTGCTTGAAATTTCTGATTTTAAATGAAAATTTGTTTGGAATTCGACCCATGTATGGCCTGCATTATGGTGGTCATATACTATACAAAAAATCGCTCCTGAAATTCAGTCATTTGGACGTTCGTTTTTCAGCCAGTTGAGGGGCACAAATCGTTAACCGGTTGTGACATCTTTGAGCCAAAAAAAACGAAGGACAAGTTTGGAAATTTTCTGCGGAACAAACAATAAATTCAAAGGTTAATGTGTTTCCCGTCCAAACTGTTTGCACTAGGTAGATGTGAAAAAACAAACAAAAAAATTGATTAATTTATGCCCAATGAACGATTTATCAGTCATTACATGATGGCACGATGGTTTTCTCTCACAGCCGAGTGTTCGTTGTTCAAAAATGAGTTTGAAGGCTTTTTCGTATAGTGTATGGCCAGCGTTAGTCACATACAAGATTCCGTCCCTCCCATAAACACTGTGAGAAGCCTGCTGAATTTAGCTGTAGCAAATCAGATAAAAGGCGGCTGATTGATTCTGCCAGTTGTCTGAATTTGTTCTTTAATTGTTTTATGATAGAAAAGAGCAAGCTGGGAGCCCTGCCACGTAACCCCACAAAATCTGGCTGAAGCACAATGCTGTACGGGTTTGGCTTCTGTTATTTAGGAAGTGGAAAATCTGCAAATGTCTGTTTCCATCTATGGGCCAAATGCAGCATTAAATGGATTTATCAGAATGTGATTACTATTTTATATACAATACATATAGCTGCATCACAGGACTGTATTTTTAAGCAGTGACTTTAACAAGCTTTATTGCAGTTGGACTGCGGACTGAGGTCATCTGACACAGAGTCGGATCATCCAAAGGCAACTCGGGCAGGAGCCTCTTAAAGACCCCCCCATAGCAGGTTTACTGCTACAGGGTGACTCTCCTGTGCAGAGTCACGTATATATACGTTGTTCTGTATTTCCGCATTTCTGCCTGCAGGGGGCGCGCAAGCTATGATTATTCACAGCAGAAGCCGATCTGTGGGTGTCGGACACTGGATGTCCACCGGCACCCGACAATCATCAGTAAAACACATCAAACGGGGATCTGCCTATGTAAACAAGGCAGATCTCCGTTCTGATAGGGGACGGAATGGATTTTGGGTTCCTGCAAAGCAGGGATTAGAATCCATCTCTTCCCTAAGTAAAAGCACCTAACACAGTACACAAAAACACTGGTTAGGTACACATTTAACCCTTTGATTGCCCTAGATGTTTAACCGCTTCCCAGCCAGGGTCAGTAGTAACAGTGACAGTGCATATTTTTAGCACTGATCACTGTATTAGTGTCAAAAGTGTCAGTTAGTGTCCTATTGTCCGCAGCAATATCACAGTCCCATACACATTTAATTCCATAAAGATATCCCATAGTTTGTACACACTATAAAAATTGCGTAAAACAATCAATATATGTTTATTGGGATTTTTTTTTTACCAAAAACATGTATTAGAATACATATTGGCCCAAATTAATAAAGAAATTAGATTTTTTTTATATTTTGTTTATGTTTTATAGCAGAAAGTAAAACAAAAGCAAAGTAAAAAAAAAGAATATATATATATTTTTTTTTTTTTTCGAAATTGTCAGTCTTTCTTTTTTTTGGTTTATAGTGCAAAAAAAATAAATAAAAAAAATGCAGAGGTAATCAAATGCCACCAAAAAAAAAGCTCTATTTGTGGGGGAAAAAATGACACTAATTTTATTTGGGTACAAAGCAATTGTCAGTTATCAACTTCTGGACCAGAAGATTTACCCCCCCCCCCCTTCATGACCAGGCCATCTTTTGCGATACAGCACTGCGTTACTTTTAACTGACAATTGCGTTGTTGTGTGATGCTGTACCCAAATAAAATTGATGTCCTTTTTTTCCCACAAATAGAACTTTCTTTTGGTGGTATTTGGTCACCTCTGGGGTTTTTATTTTTTGCGCTATAAACAAAAAAAGAGCGACAATTCTGGAAAAAATAATATATATTTTTTTAATTTCTGCTATAAAACCCAGCCAATATAAAAAAAATAAAAAATCTAATTTTTTCATCAGTTTATGCCAATATGAATTCTGCCACAGATGTTTTGTAAAAATAATCCCAATAAGTGTATATTGATTGGTTTGCGCAAAAGTTATCACGTCTACAAACTATGGGATAGATTTATGGCATTTTTATTCATTTTATTTTTTTTACCAGTAATGGTGGCGATAAGAGATTTTTAGCAGGGTTGCGACATTGCTGGGGACAGATCGGACACCTAAGTTACACTTTTCACACTTTTTAGGGGACCAATGACACTTATACAGTAATCAGTGCTAAAAAATATGCGCTGTCACTATACTAATGACACTGGCAGGGAAGGGGTTAACACCAGGGGCGACCAAAGGGTTAAGTGTGTGCCTAGAGGTGCTTTCTAACTGTGTGAGGGTGGGCTTACTAGATGAACACAGAGACTTGTGTTCCTGAATAGCAGGAACACATGATCCCTGTGTTCATCTGTGACAGACCTCTGTTCTGTCTCTATGGGGAGCGATCGCGTCTGCCGGACCCGCTGATTAATTAGCACATGCACGCCCCCACTGGCTATTGCATGAAACGACGTACAGGTACATTGTTTCGCACAATAGAGCCGACCTGCCGCAGTATATGTGCGGTGGCTGATCAGCAAGTGGTTAAAGTAACGCAATGCCGTATCGCAAAAAAACGACCTGGTCATGAAGGGGGTAAATCTTCCAGAGGTTAAGTGGCTAAGGCACAGTAAATGTCCAGGCGCCCATGTACAACCTTTATGCTCCTGCAGTAAACCAGGGTAATGGTGCCATGGGTCTCAGTTGTGCACCTGTCTACCCATTCATAAAGGATGACGGGCTTGTAAGCAGTTGGTGTCTAATGGAGTGGCCCATTTCCAGCATAGATAGTGCAAATGAGAGTGCCACTAATCTAACCTGAGTCCAGTAAATCTTTACAGAACATAAAAAGAGGTCAGAAGAGAAAGCTATTGTGTAACAGGGTGTTAGTCCACTTTAGTTATCGGAATGGAAAACAGAAACAACCTCCTGCGCTTAAATGTGGTGTTCAAAGAGTAATAGGTTTCCACTCTTCTAGTCATGACTGAATGGCACCACTGTGCTTTCTGCCCTTCTAGGACTTGGGGTATGCCATCATGATCAGCACTAAAAAACAACAAAGAGAGGGCACACCCGTCTTGTGCATTCCCTTCTTACACCATTTATTGTTCATGAAAGAGAATTATAACCAGATTGGATTTACAAGCATTTCAGTAAAATCAAAGCCACAATCACCAAATCTGCAGCACTTGGCCAACTTCATGGAACGAAGCCATCCGGGTCCAATATGGCTAAAGCCTTTCAAGGGGTGTTCTCACACAGTACGTGGGAGGAGCTTACTAATTGTACATAGTATGAGAGTGTACTATACAAGTCAAGTTTCATGCATCATGCCCCTCGAAACACGTTAGCCATATTGGACCCAGATGGCTTTTTTCCATGAAGTTGGTCAAGTGTTGCAGGTTTGGCGGTGGTGGCATTGATTTTACTGAAAGGTTTGTATATCCAATCTGTTTGTGAGTATATCATTTTCTTTTATGAACAATAAATGGTGTAAGAACGTAATGCACTAGACTGGTGCTTTTACTGTTGTTTTTTAGTGGTGCATTTTAGTTATCATCCGGCCCTTCTTGTGCCAGTCTGTGTAGTGGCCCCTGCCCATCCTTTAAGAACATACATGGAGGAAGGAGTTTGAGGGGGGGAGCAGGAGAAAAGAAGTGCATCCGTGTAAAGGTCTTCCCTGCCAGGTCGGGACCTGAGTTCCCCCAGCTATGGGGAATGGGACCAAGAGACAACACCGTCTGTTGGGATCAGAGATTCCACTTAGTCAGGGCTTTTTTTTCAATTGGAACTTGGTGGAACTTAGTTCCACCACCTCTGGCTCAGGCCACCTGCTCCCTGCTCACCACTATCACTTGTAAACACAGAAGTTTGTTTCGCGTTTCGTCAGAGACTGACGTCTTCAGGGGGTCACGTCTCTGACGAAACGCATAGGAGGAGCCTGCGGCACGTCACGCTGTGACCAACGAGGGGACGCGGTGGCCATTTTCTCGGCAGGATACCGAGTTTTAGGATACTCCGTGACACACGCTTCACACTCCAATTTACATGTGAGTTGCCACTCTGTTGCTTTACATTATTAAAGTCTCTTGACAATATTACACTATGGGAGTTGTTCCCAATCTTTTCCATACCCATTTGTCTTGAGAGGAGCGGGCTCGATTGGTACGGAAGCCGGTGCAGGACCTGGTTGCGGCTTTGGATCTTATACAGGCTAAATATGATCCCTGTAATGGGGATCACTGTGTTGTGGTAAGAGGCCAATCCTATTCCTTGGTGGTGGAATCTCTGCACTGGGCTATTGGAGTTTGGAGTGTCTGTACCTCTTTGGGATCACACATTTTATTTCTGAAGGATTATTAATATCCAAGTTTTGTTATGTGTGGACTTTATAAGAATTAATGGACTGTGCGGTTCATCCTACTATCACAGTTTAAGCGCTACACCATCTATTGCTATACATTTTCTGTAATCCTTTAGGCATGTCTGTTGCAGAAGTGGCACAGCAATTTTACACGGCATCAGAGTGGCCTAGGGGACAATTGCCTCCCTGCCCCCAGACCCAGTCCTCCCCTGAATGTGCAGGTCATTCTGAGGGAAGATGACGCGCTGTATGTAACCGATACCCAGGTATGTGTATACCGTAAATGTACAGTGAGAAACATGAATTGTTCTACTAGGCCTCAGGCTACCCACATTAAGGCAGATCTTGTTCCTGATTGTGGTCTCCAAGATGACGATATTTGTCTCAGCCTTGAGAGGGAGCTAGCCTTCTCCTGCACTACAAATGTCTTTCAGGGCTTAAATCCTTCCACTTCACCAGGGCTTTGATGCTGGCGGTAAATGAAGAGAATTTTGGGCAAAAAATTGCAAAAAAGAAAAGGATAAGAATAGTGAATGGTGACCCAAACTAGCACTATTCCTATCCATTATGCAATTTCTTGTCCAGTATCTTTATTTACTGCCAGCATCTAAGCCCTGATAAAGGAGCGTTGAGCCCCTGAAATGCATTTGATTTCTCCAATGACCTCTTGTCATGTGCAATAAAGGTTTACCGGACTCATATTAGATCTATGGTGCCCTCATCCTTTTTTAGACTATTCTGAGGATCCCCCAAAGATACCCCAGCCAAACAGCTACCCTAAAATACAAATTTAGACCCCATTCACACTAGCGCGACTTGTCAGGCGACTTGGTTGCCTGACAAGTCGCGGTCGGTCGCCTGCCATTGATTATTGCCGTTCTAATAGGAGCGACACAAGTTGCTCCGACTTAGAAAAAGGGTCCTGTACTACTTTGGGGTGACCCAGGGCCAGATTAACATAGGGGCTATTGGAGCTGCAGCTCCAGGCCCCTACCTTAATATAGGCCCCGGGTTGGCCATATTCACTGTTACCGCTCTTCTGTCACTTGTAAACACAGAAGTCTGGCTTCTATGCTCGCTTCCCCAGGCAGCTCCCTCAGAACCTCCCCACACAGCACGAAGGCCGGACAAGGAGGGACAGTTGCCGATGCATGGATGTGTTTATGGGCTTCAGAGACAGCATCCCATGTTGAATTAGGCATGCATGGCAGCACCCTTCCTCCTCTGGGTGCATGCCAAGGCACGGCCCTTAAGGCCCTTCAAAATCCTCAGCACCAAGCCCATGATGCTCTTAATCCGGCCCTGGGGTGACCTGGAGGCGACTTCCATTAACTTCAATTATATGAAGTCCGTGCATGTCACGCTGTGCACCACGACTTCACAGGTTGCCCCAGCAAGTCGTGTCGCCCCTGTGTAAAGCCCTATTCTTTATACTTCAGGTCCAGCTCTCTACCAACATGTCTATTGTCAGACCTTGCAAATGCGGCAGCTTCCCCTTGTCTATTTGCGTCCTTCCAAAGCTGATATCTTGTGAAGGGAGAAGGATGAAAAAAAATAAAATAAAATTGAGGCGCTGAACTTATAATTGACTTCCTCCATATACAGGCTGATGGGAGCTCTTGCCAACTTGGCCTTGGACGTTCGAAGAAATAATTCCACTGGATGGGAAACTCCCAGCTTGAGAAGTTTGGCTGAAAATAAAGAACAGAATGCCAAACAATCAGCTCAAAAGTCCATCTATCTTTATTTTTAACAGTATAGTAATAACCAATAGAAATACAGTAGCCAACACATTAGCCAAGTTGCTTTATAATAGAGAAAGTGTCTTTTTTTGTAGGAAGATTTCTCATCAGCTGGTTACATTGAATTTTTTAGAACACCTACAGATTGTAGCAAAATTGTCTATAGCATGCACTGAAATGATTTACTGCTTTAGGGCGATTAGGATGACGCCCCTCTAGGATATGTTTCATTATTCATTTTTCTGCAGATATGCTTTTATTATTTTCTTCTTATTTTGCATCTGATTGAGATGTTCATTGGAAATAAAAAAAAAATGCCCCCACTGAACATCTGGTCAATTATCAATTTTTAAAACATTTATTTAGGCGATTGCAATAATGATACCCTCATTGATCAATTGAAAAGCCCTAGTTTGGGGTTAAAGCAGGCGGTGAGGGGGCATCAATGCCTCCTCACTGCCCGTCAAATGCTCCCTAAAGAGCGATTTAAATGCTTACTGCTCTTCAGAGAGCAAAGCACAACTGAATAAGTCTGAGAGCAGGTGGAAGGGCAGATCCTTGGACTGATCCCCCTGCAGTGTAACCAGAGGAGTAGAAGCCGGCAGCACTGCAGGGGGATCCACAAGAGTCACAAGTGTTAGTAATACAGCAGTACAGCGGCCCTCCTGTTTGGCAGGTGTCGGGTCCCCCCTTTTGAACTGATGGGGCCGGGCCCAGTACGGGAGGACTGGCTGTACTGCCTTATCAGCAGCCCTGGCCTTGCATGCAGAAACATGTCCAATGAGCGCTGAGTGTGATCCTAGCCTTGGGCTCCCAATCACACCTGAGTGTTTCGTAAATGCTCACAAAATCCTATTTTTTTGCGCACGTTTACAAAACAGGCTAAAAACATGTGTTGGGTTTGCGATGCCATTTATTGGTTAATAGCTGCCGAACCTTTTTGCCACATGGGAAACGTGCAACAAACATCCCAAACAAGGTTTAACTTAGGGAAAAGCTACATAAGTTACTTTGCACCCCCCCCCCCCCCATAGAGCAGCTCCTTAAAATGAAAGGGTCGCTCTGTGTGTATTGTGAAAAAAATGGTGTCTTTAGAAAACACTAGGTGTCAATGTGGCCAATGCACTTTTACCCCCCTTCCTGCCCAGGCACATTTTCAGCTTTCAGTGCTGTTGCACTTTCAATGACAATTGCACAGTCATGCAACACTGTACCCAAATGAAGTTTTTATAATTTTTTTGAGGCAGATAGAGCTTTCTTTTGGTGGTATTCAATCCCCACTGTGTCTTTATTTTTTGCTGAAAAAAAACAAACGATAATGTAAAAAAAATATAAATAAAAATGTTCTTAGTTTCTGCTACATAGGTCATTTTTCTCTTTCACTGATGTGCGCTAATGAGGCTACGCTGATGGGCACTGATAGGCTGCACTGATAGGCACTGATGAGGCAGCATTGATGGGCACTGATGAGGCAGCATTGATGGGCACTGATAGCTGCACTAATAGGCACTGATGAGGCAGCATTGATGGGCACTGATGAGATGGTACTGAAGAGCACTGATGAGACGGCACTGAGGAAGAGGCACTTATGTGCAGCACTGATAGATGACACGGATAGGCAGCACTGATATGCAGCATTGATTAGTACTGATAGGCGGCACTGATTAGCAATGATAGATGGCACGGATAGGCAGCACTGATATGCAGCACTGATGAGCACTGCTAGGCGGCACTGATTAGCACAGATAGATGGGCACAGATAGGCGACACTGATATGCAGCACTGATTAGCGCTGCTAAGCGGCCCTGATTAGCACTGGTAGATGGCACGGATAGGCGGCACTAATGGGTAGGCACTAATGGGCACTCAAAGGCAGCACTGATTGGCATCACTGATGGTCACTGATTCGCAACACTGTTGGGCACTGACTGGCATCACTGATGGGCACCCTTGGGGCTGCACTGAAAATCAGGGCACTGATAAACAGTGACGGGCGTGCATGTGCGGCGAGAGTGGGACGACTTCATATGATGTCATCCCAGAACAATAGAACCACCCCAGTGCTGTCATTTGCCTAGATGGCAGGCGGGAGGTGGGTAAAGTTCTCACCTCAATAAGCTTTTTTCTTTTCTTGGAAATCATACTGCAGTCCTGTTACAGAGTAACATTTGTATTTGTATTGCATTTTTTTTAAGCAGAGTCCTCCTTTAAACCTCCTCCCAGAAGATAAGGGGGGTACTCACTGATGCGTTCCGACTTCATTGCATCCAACTCTGAGACTGAGCACCTAAATGAGAGAGAGAGGTAATTTAACACACTATTGTCATGTTAATGTAACCTTTTAAACAAATACACGCTCTGTTTATTGCCGTGACATCGTATCCCCCTGAAGACTTCTGTATTTCTCCCCAAAAAATAAGAAATAAAGGCTTCCATCAAACCTGACGTTCCGGTATTATATTATTCATCCATAAAGCTTGAATATTTATAGCAGCTCCTCACCAGGAACACTGCCAGGGTCACATCAGTCCCTGCCACCAGCTGAACTCACATCCTAATATCCCTGCATAGAAAAGTCCTATTTAAATCAGGCAGTATGTTACTTTGCTTTGGAAATTGTTAAGGCTGAGCTCTAGTAGATACAAACAAATGCAGATCTGCATTCATTAATATATCAGTAAATGTATTTTCTAAATGCAAGCAGAGTAAGTACCTGAATGTGAGCTGGCATCAGCCCCCCCCCCCCCCCATGGTCCCTGTACAACAGGGCTGGAGCGTTAGAGGAAAAAAGCAGCCCAAAGAGCCAATCAGTTCATGTGCTGATGAGAAGAATGCTGATAGGAGGAGAGAGTAGAGTGGCAGAGGGGTACTGGTCAGTGGCGGCCCGTCCATGGGGGGCGCAGGCCCCCCTTCCATGCATCCGGCCCCCTAATCTACATGCAGGTCGTCGGTGGCATGGATTCCAATGGAGTTTTTTTTTTAAGCAGGTGATTAGAGCCAGAGGCTCTAATAGGCTTCAAAAAAGGGAGGGCTCGGAGTGCAGAGCACTGCACCCTGAACCCACCCAGTTGTGTGACAATAGTAAATGAATATTTGCTATTATCACACTGATTTTCCTCCCAGCCAATCAGGAAGCGGGTCGTGAGACCCCTTTCCTCATTGGCTGAAAAGAGAAGCGATTTTGCTGGCCATTGGCCAGGAAAAGGGAGGAGTCGTACGGCCGGAGGAGACTTACAGCTGCTCGGGGAAGGAGCAGGTAAAGATGCTGGCTGTCCAGCCGTCCGTCCTGGGAAGGGGGAGGAGGGAGGGGGTGGTAGATTGGTGGCCAGCCTCCTCTCCCTTTGAATCTGTTTGCCGGAAGGGGGCCCAGTGGCAAGTCCAACATCTCTTATTTACTCATGGCTCACTAATGGCACTTTTCCACTGCGAGTACCAGCTCGGCTCCACTCGGCACTGCTTGGCCCAGCTCGGCTCAGTTTGCTTTTCCACTGTGTGGTACGAGTCGGCACCTTTGAGCACTGTATAGGCTCTACTCGGCTCAGTTTGCTTTTCCACTGTTGTAGTACTTAGTAGTAAGTGGGTGGGATTACAACGATTCTCTGACCAATCGGTGGCTAGTAGTGACAAACAATCAATGCTGCATGCAAAGGATTGTGGGATATGGTATAGGTACGGCTCGCTTGGAACCACAACCGAGGTGGTACTGTTTAAGTGAGCCGTACTGACGCCGTACCATGTAGTGGAAAAGCACCGCTGTACCAAACCGTACCGAACCGTTCTAACCCATACCATGCGGTACCATGCAGTGGAAAAGCGCCAAACCGAGCCAAACCGATCCGTACCATGCAGTGGAAAAGCGCCATAATACGTCTCAAGTTACGCCACATTGCGCTCGGACACATTGGGAAAAATTGCTTCATCTTAAAGTGGAGTTCCACCCAAAAGTGGAACTTCCGCTCCTTTGTTTCCTCCCCCCCCCCTCCGGTGCCACATTTGGCACCTTTCAGGGGGGAGGGGGGAACGTACCTGTTTTTGACAGGTACCCTTTCCCACTTCCGGGATACGGCGCCGCGGCGCCGTTCCTCGGATGTTTGGCCCCCTCCTTCCTCCTCCACCGCCAAGCCAATAGGATTGTACAGCCCGTTTCGCGCATGCACAGTAGGGGCCAGCCCTTGAAGCTGCAAGGCTTCACTGCCAGGTTCCCTTACCGGCAATGACGGCGGCAGCACCCGACAGCCGATGGAAACATGGAAACATCGGCTGCGGTGCCAACATTGCTAGATTCCAGGACAGGTAAGTGTCCTGATATTAAAAGTCAGCAGCTACAGTATGTGTACAGTATGTGTAGCTGCTGACTTTTAATTTTTGGAGGGGGAGGGGGAGGCGGAACTCTGCTTTAAGATTACGGATGAGCAATGGCGACAAGCCTCGTTACTGGCACATAAAGTCTCGATAAGCACTAGGTTACAAGAAATGTCGTATAAACTATTGACCTTCTGGCATGCCACTCCAACAAAAGTGAAAATGTGGTACCCATTGTCCTCAGATACATGATGGCGATGTGATGGTTCGCGAGGAGACATGTTACACATTTGGTGGACTTGTCCACTTTTGACCCCTTTTTAGAGTTAAGTTTCTAAGACAATCGGGCAAATTTCTGGAGCAGACAAGAATTTCACTCCAGTTTATTGCCTTTTACATGTTACTGACTCCCCTCCAAACTGACCTACCATCCTTTACCGGACACCTCTTAGATTCAGCAAAGCTCCTTATTCCCAGACACTGGAAAACTTCGCACTCCCCCACGATTGTTGATTGGCTCAATGTAGTTGAGGAAATATACAATATGGAAGAAATAGCTGCTATCGCCAGGGACTCCACTGACAAATTTAAAAAGCTATGGTCGCCGTGGCTAGCCTTCCGTTATTCCACATCTTATAATCGATTGGTCACTAGTTGATGGACACTGGGAATATCGTTATAGTTTGTAGATGCATGAACTTTTGTGCAAACCAATCAAAATACGCTTATTGTTTTTTTGTTTTTTCTTTTTTACCAAAAATATGTAGCAGAATACAAATTGGCCTAAAATTATGAAACATTTTGATTTTTTAATTTTTATTTTTGGGAATGTTTTATAGCAGAATGTGAAAAATATTGTTTTTTTTTCAGAATTGTCGCTCTTTTTTTGTTTATAGCGCAAAAAATAAAAATCGCACAGGTGATCAAATACCACCAAAAGAAATCTCTATTTGTGGGGAAAAAAAGGATATCAATTTTATTTGGGTACAGCTTTACACGACGGCGCAATTGTCAGTAAAGTTAACGCAGTGCCGTATCGCAAAAAATGGCCTGGTCATTAAGGGGGTAAATCCTTCTGGTCCAGAAGTGGTTAAAGGAGAATTATCCAAAAAAAAAAAAAAAAACAGATTAGTAAAACTCACAAGTGCTTTTTTTTTTACCACTACTACTCCTTTATATTGGCTTCTGAAATTTATAAATGCAGCAATTTAGAAATGGGATGAAAGGTTTAGCACTGGGAAACACTTTTTGAAAGATAAAAAGTGCATTTTATATACAACTATATATATCAGACCAAAATGAGGGACAAATAAGGAGGAAAGAGGGACAGAGGGGAGCTGGGCTCACTGTAAACAATTTTCTTAAGCAACTTGATTTCTGTGGATCTGTAGCAAGCTATATTACCTGAAGATCCTGCCAGTAAGACAGCACTTCCTGTTGCAGGCTGACAACACAAAACACTGCCAGGCAATTAGCAGCAGAGTTGTCAGTCTGTCATGTGCAATCCTATTGACCAGGAAGACAGCCCAACAGTTAAATGAACATGAAAAACAAAACAAAAAAAAAAACCACTAAATTGTTAAAAGTATTGGGACGCCTGCCTTTACGCACACATGACCTTTAATGGCATCCCAGTCTTAAAGCGGAGTTCCACCCTAAAATTTTACTTTGATCCATATTCTTGCCCCAGGTCACCTGTAAAACAAATGGATACTCGCAATTTTTTTTTCCACTTACCTTGTTTTAGAAGAACATATACTCACCTTACTTCCTCTTCCTCCCTCGGCGGCCGCGGCGAGTCGTCACTTCCTGGCTTTGCAATGATTCCTGGGAGCTGAACGTCATCGCTCCCAGGAATCAATGCGCCTGCACCGGCCCCAATGTCAGTTCCGGTGCAGGCGCCGTCATACCTTGCTAAACAGCTTCTGGGCATGCCCAGAAGCTGTGCAGGGATGACGCTGCAGCCCCGGAAGTGACGGCGGGGCCGGTGCAGTGCATCGTGGGACCGAAGAGGACGGAAGAGGACACAGAAGAGGATCGCGCTGGCTTCAGCTGCCCACACCTGAGATGGCAGCGCTGGAGAAGACATTTTCAAGGTAAGTATTTCTTCTAAAAGGTAAGTGCAACCCGGAACAGTTCAGAGGCTATCCATTGTGGAATGTACTAGCCCTGACTGTCCCGGGGGTATTTTTATGTATTTTTTTTTTTTTAGGTGGAACTCCGCTTTAAGCTGGATACACACAATATACCGTATATGTCTTTAGAGTTTTTCCCTTTAGATTTACCAAAACCATATAATATGAGGTCAGACCTAAACACTTTATTGTATGCAATCAGGGAGGCCCTTGCACTACACAATTGCAGGTAAATCTAATGGAAATCTACCAAAAAAAATTGTATAGTGTGTATCCAGCTTTAGTCCATAGGGATCAATATTGAGTTGGCCCACCCTTTGCAGCTATAACAGCTTCAACTCTTCTGGGAAGGCTGTCCACAAGGTTTAGGAGTGTGTCTATGGGAATGTTTGACCATTCTTCCAGAAGTGCATTTGTGAGGTCAGACCTTCTCATCCAACATCAGTGCCTGACCTAACAAATGTGCTTCTAGAAGAATGGTCAAACATTCCCATAGACACACTCCTAAACCTTGTGGACAGCCTTCCCAGAAGAGTTGAAGCTGTTATAGCTGCAAAGGGTGGGCCAACTCAATATTGAACTCTACGGACTAAAGCTGAATACACACTATAAGATTTTCTGAAGACTTTTTCCTTCAGATTTACCTTTTCTATGTAGTGCAAGGGCCTGCCAGATTGCATACAAATTGAAAGTGTTTAGGTCTGACCTCATATTATATGGTTTTGGTAAATCTAAGACCCCGTTCACACTGGGGCAACCTGTCAGGCGACCTGGTCGCCTGACAGGTCGCCGTAGGTTGCCTGCCATAGAGAAGCTGTGGACCCGTTCTAATAGGAGCGACACAAGTCGCTCCAACTTAGAAAAAGAGTCCAGAGCTTCTTTGGGGCGACCCGGAGCGACCTGCATTGACTTCAATGTTATGAAGTCCGTGCCGGCCGCTCCGAGGTCGCGGTGCGAGCTGCGCACCGCGACCTGTGAGGTCGCCCCGGCAAGTAGCGTCGCCCCAGTGTGAACGGGGTCTAAAGGAAAAAATCTAAAGTAAATTGTATTGTGTGTATCCAGTTTAAGACTGGGATGCCTTTAAAGTTCATGTGTGTGTAAAGGCAGGTGTCCCAATACTTTTGACAATATAGTGTATATTCATGTGTATAAACTCCGGAATATTATTCTGGTAAGGAGTCAGTCCACCTGAATGTGGCATTTTAGTTACTCTTTGAACCTGTTTGGCCTGTTTGAGTCAACCTCTGATATCCGAAAATAGAAATCCCAGGTAAAGCCGGTATGGTTTATTTTTAGAGAGTACATTCTTTGTAATATTTTTGCAGTGTTTGTAAAAAAAATTTTAGCCAAAAAATATTTTAAAACAAACTTACTTTTCCATTCTTGTGCTCCTGTAGCAAAGCGATAATAAAGCTAAAATGTTTTTATGACATTGCAGCTTACCAGTTCTTAGATATGATGGCTGCATTGGTTTTCTATTTAAGGCTTTTCTTTCCTTTATTTTAATTTGGTGATCCAGCCAGTAAGTCTTTTGTATGTAGCAATTAAAGTGATACTAAACTCAAATTTTCCCTTCTATTTCTGTATGTGGCTGATGGCACTGTAATTATTTAATTAAAAGTACCTTTTTCCTAATCGATATACAGCTGTCACATGACCCAGCTCTCTCCCAGCCTGTCTGCAGGGAAACACAAGCAGGAGGAGCTTCTGGTCCTCTGCTGCTGGTCACATGATCAAAAAAAAAAAAAAATACATCCTTTGGAATACAGAGTAAAAATAAATAAATAATATCAAATAAACTGTTTTCAATTTTCATCCAAATCTACATTTAAAATCAAATCTTTATTATTTTGTGGAAATGACGTGGTGTGATCAGGTTTCTGCCAGTCCCAGGCTGTGTCACGCCCCTCCAGTCTGTGTCTTAGAATAAGAGGGAGGTGAAGCCTCCAATAATCTACGTGTAATAGCCCACCTCCATTGTATTTAGCTGGTTAGTGTCATGGACTTGCAATAGTGTTTGGCAAACTTACCTGTCCCTTCATGTCTGTATTAGAGGTCAGACTGTACTTCTGGTTCCTTTTTATCACCTCTACTTCCTGTTCCTGCCCCACCCAGGTCATCACAGGAAGTCTATATTAACCAGTGCACTGCAGGTCTGCTTTGCTGTTCAACAGTGTTTGTTTCCTGTTTCCTTTTTTTTCCATTTGCTTGATCTACCTTTCTGTGTACCGACTTTGGCTGGTCTCTGACTATTCTAGGTTGCCTGTTACCCTGACCTTTGGCCCGTCCCTTGGTTACCCTCGTCTGCCTGTTACCCCGACCTCGGCTTACCCATCACCATTCCGTGTGTCCTGAGTGGCTGCTTCCCTTCTCTCCCTACGGAGCGTGACCTGGGGGACCCCAGGGACCGTGACCTGAGCCCAGCTGCAGCCAAATCCATCCTCACCACTAGAGGCTCTGGTGAACACCTGCTGGGTCTTAGACTCCGCGCCCTGGGGAACCTTGGGCTCACGTTCCGGTCCATCCGCAGCAGTCTGCTATCCGGTTCACTACCTTGCGCTGCGCCCCTGCATCCAACAGGGTGCAGTTGTCACCTGGCCTCAGGTGACCTGACAGTTAGTGGGCGTGGAGGAGATGGGAGGGAGTGGGCTGTCATTTACCACTGTGTATACGCCCACATGTGTGACTCTATAGTCACATGGGCTGCTCATATGTGGTAGGGAGGAAATGCTCAGCATAGAAACTCACTGAAGACTGAGCATGTGCAGAGCTGCCACCACAGCCCTAGCTGAATTGGGGACATGAGCAGTAGGGGGAGATAGAGAGCAGCAGGATCAACCAGGAATACAGAAAAGGAATCCCATAGAGACTGAGTGAGAATGGTCAGCGTGTAATACACCATTTATTGATTTTAGTGAGAATGGTCAGCGTGTAATACACCATTTATTGACTTTAGTGAGAATGGTCAGCGTGTAATACATCATTTATTGATTTGTTTATTATGATGTGGGTTAAAGGGTTGAGATAAACCATTTACCACTGACAGGGGTGCTCACAGTGGTCCGCTTTTATTCATTCATGTAAATCCTTTATACAAAAAGAAAAAGAAAAATGTTGCTGTAACTGCTTGTGTAACTGAAGTGTGAGCTGTAGTTTGTTAGTGTATTTAAATCTGCTAGTTCACCTATCACCCCCCCCCCCCCCAATGACAATGCTGCTGTTTAAAGTTGCTCCTGTGCTCCTTCATCCACAGTGGAGGGGGGGGGCACTGTAATACAGAAGATGAAAACAGAGGGGGAAAGCCTAAAAAAGAGAACTAATGCAGCCGCCCACATCCAATGATTGGTTACTTTGTTACATAGTAGTTGAGGTTGAATAAAGACAATAGTCCATCCAGTTCAACCTGTGTAGGTGTGTGTGGCCGTAAACATCTCACATACCCCTGAATGTTCTGATCCTTGAGATGTACCTCCAAGAGTCTTTTGAAAGCAACCATACTTCCCGCAGAAACCACCTCTTGTGGTAGAGAATTCCACAATCTTGTTGCCCTAACAGTAAAGAACCCCTCACGTTGCCTGAGGTTAAAACGCTTCTCCTCTAATCGCATTGAATGTCCTCGCGTCCTCATGCAATCCTTGCGACTGCATAGCTTTTTTTCTATACTGAGATCACCATTGAGGTATTTGTAAATTGCTATCATGTCCCCTCTCAGGCGTCTCTTCTCCAGGGAGAATAAATTAAGCAATTGTAGAGAGATTGTGATTGGTAAACTGCAATATATTAGATTTTTGGTTTTGGGTTTAATACAGATTTAAGTGTGGAGAGTAGCAAATCAGCCCGTAGAGGGAGCTCTTAGTGGCCCAGTTACTTTGTCTCTTTTTTAACCAGTTCTGGACTGGAAGGATTTGCGCCCTTAATGACCAGGCCATTTTTTGTGATTCGGCATTGCGTTATTTTAACGGACAATTGCGCGGTCTTGAACGCTGTACCCAAAAAATGACGTCCTTTTTTTCCCACAAATAGAGCTTTCTTTTGGTGGTATTTGATCACCTGTGCGATTTTTATTTTTTGCACTATAAACAAAAAAAAGCGACAATTCTGAAAAAAAAAAACAATATTTTTCCCTTTCTGCTATATAACATTTTCAAAAAAAATTTAAAAATTAAATTTTTTTAACATTTTAGGCCAATTTATTTTCTGCTACATATTTTTTGTAAAAAAAATCCCAATAAGCGTATTTTGATTGGTTTGCGCAAACGTTATCGCGTCTACAAACTACGGGAAAGATTTATGTCATTTTTATTGTTTTTTTTTACTGGTAATGGCGGCGATCTGTGATTTCTAGTGGGACTGCGACATTGCGGCGGACAGATCGTACCCCTAACTGACATTTTTGACACTTTTGGGGGGTACCAGTGACATTGCTACAGTAATCAGTGCTAAAAATATGAACTGTTACTGTAATAATGACACTGGCAGGGAAGGGGTTAACATTGTGCGTGATCAATGGGTTAAATGTGAACCTAGGGGAGTGATTCTAACTGTGGGGGGGGGGCGTGGCTTATGAAATGATCCTAGAGACCTGTGATCCTATATAGAAGGATCACAGGAGCTCTGTGATCATTCCAGGGAGAAGGACGGTCAGCTGTGTTTGCAACAATCAACCGTTCTTCTCTCTCAGCGGGGAGCGATTGCGGGTGTCAGGCAGCAATCGGAGCCACCTGCCCCGTGCATCTGAGTCCCTGCTGCTGAGTGGGGACGGCAGTGCACCGCCGCCGGTGCGCGCTCACCCCCCAGCACCATGCACCCAACCGACGCAACGTTGGGCTACGTTGGGTCACGTTGGGCCAAGCCAGTCTGTCGCCCCCTAGCTGCCTGCGCGCGAATGATTGTGTGGGGATGGGCTTGACCTGTGATCCTATATAGAAGGATCTTAGTTGCTCTGTGATCATTACAGAGAGAAGAACGGTCGGCTGTGTTTACAATAGCTAACCGTCCTTCTCTCTCAGTGGGGATTGATCGTGGGTGCCCGGCGGCAATCGCGTCCGCTGGTCCTGTGGATCGGCATCCCTGCTACCTAGCGGGGGCAGGAGCGCACCGCCGCCGGCGCGTGCTCGCCTCCCCAGCACCACGCGCGCAACCCAGTTGCAGTCTACAATAGCAGTTGCCCCAGAGCTTAGTAAAGGAGCAGAAGCTCTGCTGACTTCCACCATCCAATCGCGTGCAAGGAAAAATGCTCTTTTTTAATTTTCCTTGCACGTGATTGGGTATTCATTGCAAAGCTAAACCTTACCTCATTTACTAAGCTCTGGAGCAACTGCACTTTGCAAAGTGCACAGTCAAGTTGCCTTTAGTAAATCAACCCCATAGACTTTGACCAAACAGGTGCATTAGTACCTCCCGAATGCCTGTCAGTGGCTGCTGCTTCTATGCTACCCTCTGAAAGGCGATCCATTGCTGATCACTTTTCAGAGGGAGGTCAGCATTACAGCCAGTATGAAGGAAGCCTAAAAAAGACATGAGCTCACATTGAAGCGTTATTTATTTTTATTTGTTATCATTAAATTGCTACATCTATACATTCCCCTTAGGTGAGGTTCCATATCCAGTAACATTGAGGATCTGACACATAATTCTTCCTTTGTTCCACAACGGCTGTTAAAGCACAAGCAGAGCGCTCCTCGCAAGTCGCGCGCCTTCCCTTCCTCTCCACACGGACGCCGTATATAACAAATTCCTTTGTGACTAATTTAAATCTGGAAGTCTGGCACAAAACATCCCCATTGTTTCCGCGACGGTTTGTTGACTTCTTTTCACCTCGGAAAAAAATAACACCCTGCCTAAAATATCATTCGGGGGAAAATGGCGCAGCCAGGTATTATCGTCTCCCATCAGAGGGAGAGTGACGCCGCGGCCACCGAGGAACAAACGCGGAGAACAAAGCTATGATTACGCTGTGTGCCAATCTGGGTAATTGCGGCCGATCGGGAACTGAAACGCGAGCAATCTTCCCAACTTAGAAAAAACGCGTTCATTGTCTGCCACGTTCTGCCAATGCGGGTCACTCCCATACAACGCTCTGCGCTCAAGCCTTGGCGGTCACGTGTAGAGGAATAAAGCCTCCGGCTGTCTTTTAGGTGCAAGTTTGCAAATGAAAAGAAGGATTTCATTGGCTGCTGAAGGCTACATACACTCACCCACCACTTTATTAGGTGCACCTTGCTAGTACCGGGTTGGACCCCCTTTTGCCTTCATTCTTTGTGGCATTGATACAACAAGGTGTTGGAAACATTTGTAGCACCCTCCTAGTTAGGTAGGTAGGTGCTAGGTAAAAGCTTATCAGGGGAGCCTGATCTATTAGTTAACCTGTCACATGTTTCCAGGTATGATTCACTGGGTCTGAGGGAGTGTCCCCAATGAGGGAGCTTGTTGGACAGTGGAGGAAACCCAGCCAGTGACACACCGTGTTTTATGGCAGTCCCAGAGGGAGGGCATTCCTGCAGTGCATCCTGGGATTGACCATAAATACTGAGGGGACATGTGACAGGGCATCTTTGGCGGGAAGCAGAGTCCCAGGAGGAGGTGGACGGCTGTCCCTCCTCCTGCAGAGTGTGAGGAAGGTGGTCTTAGGCAGTCGGCCTAGTGAACCAGGTGTGGAGCTGAGCTGCAGAGGATCCAGAGTAGCTGACGGCGGAGCTGCTGGCAGAGTCTCTTAGGAAAAACAGTGTCCATGAGTACTAGGGGACTTGCCTAAGGGTCTGTCCAGGAAAGGGGACCATTCCAGTGAAGTCAGGGGATCAAGGAGCTAGCTCACACAGAGAGTATTACAGTAAAGAGGGTGCCATGTAGATAACCCTGAAGAATAGGGACAAAGGGGGTGCCAGGAAGGGCCCTGAAGAGTGTTCTTCATTACAGTCCAGTTTATCTCAATAGTTCATTAACTACTTCTTCACCGCTGCTGTATTTTGGCCTAGGCCGACAAGGCCCAGGCCTAGGGCGGCACTTTGCAGGGGGGCAGCAAAAAAGCCGCCCCCCTCCCCCTGAGACTCTTTTGGCCACTGGTTGCTAGAGCCGCCTCTCCCACCTCTCTCTCACCCCCCTCCTCGCTCTCTCACTCACCCTCTCTCTCACCCCCCCCTCTCTCTTTCTCTCACCCCCCTCTCTCTCAACCCCTCCTCTCTCATCCCCCTCTCTCTCTCACCCCCTCTCTTTCTCTCTCTCTCTCACCCCCTCTCTTTTTCTCTCTCTCTCTCACCCCCCCCCCTCTCTCTCAAACCTCTCTTTCTCTCTCTCTCTATCTCTCTCTCTCTCTTTCATCCCCCCCTCTCTCTCTCATCCCCCTCTCTCTCTCTCTCATCCCCCCTCTCTCTCATCCTCCTCTCTCTAATCCCCCCTCTCTCATCCCCCCCTCTCTCTCTCCCTCCCTCCCCCACCCCCCTCTCTCTCTCTCATCCCCCTTTCTCTCACCCCCCCTCTCTCTCTCCCTCCCTCCCCTTCTCTCTCATCCCCCCTCTCTCTCATCCCCCACCCCCCTCTCTCTCTCATCCCCCCTCTCTCTCTCCCTCCCTCACCCACCCCCCCTCTCTCTCTCTCCCACCCCCTCTCTCTCTCCCTCCCTCACCCACCCCCCCTCTCTCTCTCCCACCCCCTCTCACCCCCTCCATCTTGTGAGATCTCAGGGGTTCATGCTGGGACTTGGAGTCCTTCAATTTTGGAGGGAGTCACATCCGTTAAAAAGGAAGGAGTGGGGCAAATTTACATAGGAGGGGGAAGGGGGGGCGCCCAATTTTAGTCTTGCCTAGGGCAGCACAAAACCAAAATACACCACTGCCGCTAGTGACAAGGTGAAGCAGCGGCCTTGCCGCACTCAGCAGCATTCAGTCGTCCCAGCAGATTGTGCATAGTTATACAAAGTTGGAGTAATCCACTCATCCCTTCTCCTATCCAAGTTCTCAATAAAAACACAAAAACCAAAGCTCCTGGACTGTTTCCTGACTGAGCTAAAACACTTGGGAAAATGTTGAACTGTGACGCTGTTGCTAATGGTAACCCAGGGGAACCCCTAACCAGCAGCTCCCAAGGGAGTAGTGCTACACATTCCTCAGAGATTTTGCTCCATAGTGATGTAGCACCCTCCTAGGCAGGTGCTAGTGTAGGCAGGGACGCTGATAGAGGGGGACCACCAGTCCTCCTGTAAGGGCCCAGGCACACAGGGGGGCCCCAACAGCACAGGGAATTGGTGCGGAGGGGTAATTACAGAAGGAAGCCCTGTGCGGCTCTCTGCAGCAGCTCAAAAGCCAATTTCCCCCCTCCTGCCAGCTTTCAGCTGCTGCAGGGAGAGACACAGACACAGTGCATCCTTCCTGTAATTCTGTAATTGCTTCTTCAACACCGATCTCCCTCCCTGTTCTGTCTGCTTCTGTTCCCCCCCCCCCCCTTCCCCTCGCCATGTGCACCCCTTTCACTGTGCCCACTGCAGGCTTTCCTGTCATGTAAAAAAACATAACAAATTGAAAAAAAAATAAAATAAACATTGGGATAAAAAAATAAAAAAAAAATTGTAAACATTTAAAAAATTATATATATTTAAAAAAAAAAAAAAAACATCAAATAGGGCTAATTCAAACAGGTTCTATGTTTGTGTCTGCTAATAATGATTTTAGTGTATTTTTAGTGAAAATACCTTCTTCATAAATTCAGGGGGCTGCCAGGTAGGCTCTACCGGGCCCGTTATTTCTAACATCAGCCCTGAGTGTAGTATATAGTTTTTGGTTTCTCTCCTTACCAGGGAGACAGCCAGGTAAATCTAGGCACTGTCTGCTCAACAGGGAGCTGTGATTATTGGGTAGACCCTGCTCACTGTGCTCTGATGCTGCTCATTCTGACTTGATGTTCCACACTGATCCAATAGTGACACAGTGTATTGGACAGTGGGAGTAAAACCATGCAGATGAGAGCAGGGGACATCTGTTCAGCCCTGGCCAATAGACATGGGAGGTGCCCTGGTGCATGCTGGGTGACTGTACTTATATTGGGGCTGGTCCAGCGGGTGAGCGGTCAGGCCGGTGAGCGGGTGGGCAAGCGAGTGAGCAGAGAGATGACATCGTCTCTAACCGCCCGCCCTGCATCACCGCTGTTTAGCTTGTGACAGAACACCGCTCTCACTGTGCAGCCATGGGCAGCAGAGAGATTATATTATCTCCCACTACCCACTACTTTTGGCGACTCTGGGGGCGACTTCAATAAATATCTGTGCATGAACCCGCACAGATATCTTTTTTAAGTCACCTCCGAAGTCAGACTGAAAAGCGGCTTTGAAATAGTGCGAGTTCAGATGAAACTGCGTGATTTCAAAGCTGCATTCAATGCAAACGAGGGCTGAAACATTTATTCTCGGGAACGAATCTGAAGCTGGCAGGTGGATGGAAAGCAACAGAGAAGATTATTACTGGTGATTCGCTGATAAATACGATTTGTTGATGGCTGGGGTCTATTACTAACCTGTTCCTGCCAGCCATATGCATCAGTGCTGGGACAAGGTCATCTAGAGCCAAGGGCGAACATGCCAAATTGCCCCCCCCCCCCCCAAAAAAAAAAAGATGTATGAACATTATGTGTAAGCGAAAATACCCTCGCCCCCTAATATGCATGCTCACCCTCTAAGCACCCAGCTCAAATCCTCTCTTTTCACATATTCCCCAGCAATAATCCTCTCCCTAATAAAATCTTCCCCCTCCAAGCACAAATCCCCCCCCCCCCCCACTCCAAATCCCTGCTTCCGCCACAAATTCCCCTCCCCCAATCCTAGCACAAATGTTCCCTAAAAGCACAAATACCCCCCAAGTCATCCCTACTAGTACAACCCCCTGCCTGCCCCTCCCCCCAACAAAAATATATATTTCCCCCTACCATATTAGCACAAACCCCTCAAATCAACCTTCTAAGCACAAATCCTCTTCCCCTATCACCTTCCCAACACAAATCCCTCCAAATCACAACTTCTAGCAAACCGCCTCAAATTTGCCCTCCTAAAACAATTCTTACCATGTGCTGCCCCCCAAATTCCCCTTCTCTACAAAAAAATCCCCTCCCCCCACTCTCCTTGTGGTGCACCCACCCACCTCACATGATACTACAATGCCCAGGGCAGCCGCCCATACTGTCCACCCCTTGTCCCGGCCCTGATACACATATATGCAGCTGCTGGGCAGCTGGGCTTTAACACCGAGTGACCACATATATGCGTCCATAGGGAACTGTTCCAGCACAGCAGCTAAGATGTCATGGGCAGCTCTCGGTGGATCCTTGCGATCGAGAGCTTCCAATCATATGACTGCCATGACAGCCAATCACACAAGATCTGAAAGGCCAAACCGCCTCTCAGCATGTAGACCATCTTAAAGGGCTGGAGGGTGGCGGCAGCAAGGGGTTAAAACTATACTTCAGGAATAAGACAAAATGTACCCCCCCCCCTTCCCCCCCACCAAAAGAATTGGTCCAGCTTGGTATAACATAGGTATGCATGTACCATACCTGGCCAATCCCTGTGCAAGCTCTGAATCTCTGTAGTAGTTACTGCTACTACAGTGATAGCAGCAGTCTTCCAGGTTCTGTAAGCAGCTGCAAGGGGAGGACTGGACCAGGGGGCTGGGGGGCAATTGCCGCCCCAGGCCGCTCTGATGCCCCGTAAAAAGGTTGCACTGCTTCTGCCACAGACATGCCAAAAGGATTCCTGGTGAAAAGAATAAAAAGTCACCACTGCTGACCTACTGAGTGCAACAAGGACAGAGCGAAGGCCTCCCCCCAGCATGGAGGGTGTAAGCTGTGTCTGAGCAGAGGCCGGTTCCATGCCCCACTGGAGACTCTCCTCCCCTGGCCAGCCCCAACCGAGCTGTCCCAGCTCCCCCCAACCCTCCCTCAGGTAGCCAGGTGGGGAACCCGGATTCAGCCAGTGAGTAGAGAGTTCCTGGAGCGGAGCTTCAGCCTGGAATGGGGGTTTAGGAGGAGGCCGGGAGGAGGGAGAGTGGGGGGGGGGCGAGTCGCTGCACCATGGGCCTCTGGTTTGTACTTGCCCCCTGGGCCAAAAGTTGTAAGGAACATTCTTCCCACTGACCACCAATGTAAGGAACATTCTTCCCACTGACCACCAATGTAAGGGGCATTCTTCCCACTGACCACCAATGTAAGGGGCATTGTTCCCACTGACCACCAATGTAAGGAGCATTCTTCTCACTGACCACCAATGTAAGGGACATTCTTCCCACTGACCACCAATGTAAGGAGCATTCTTCTCACTGATCACCAATGTAAGGACCTTTCTTCCCACTGACCACCAATGTAAGGGGCATTCTTCCCACTGATCACCAATGTAAGGGACATTCTTCCCACTGACCACCAATGTAAGGAGCATTCTTCCCACTGACCACCAATGTAAGGAACATTCTTCCCACTGACCACCAATGTAAGGAGCATTCTTCTCACTGACCACCAATGTAAGGAGCATTCTTCCCACTGACCACCAATGTAAGGGGCATTCTTCCCACTGACCACCAATGTAAGGAGCATTCTTCCCACTGACCACCAATGTAAGGAACATTCTTCCCACTGACCACCAATGTAAGGAACATTCTTCCCACTGACCACCAATGTAAGGAGAATTCTTCTCACTGACCACCAATGTAAGGAGCATTCTTCCCACTGACCACCAATAAGCTGGTATTATCAGGGGTTCCCTGATACCTGAAAATTATTTCTAGGGTTCCTCTGGGGTAAAAAGGTTGGGAAAGTTTGTATTAGGGTGACCCCTGCAGTTGTGGTGTTCTGTAAACATAGGGAATACAGGTCAGTACTGATCTCCCTAAGCAACAGCAAAGTGTGAAGACTTGGTTGATGGTACCGGTCCATTTTAGAGCCTGCTCTATGTACAGTACATACTCAGTACCACTGCCCTACCAGTGGCCAGCCTTTAGACCTGAGCATCACATCACAACCCTACCAAAGCATATCTAAGCTGCCCCTCCCAGCCATCAGCTTACAGAACAGGCCCTCCCACCGCAAGCCTAATTTCAGCTCTCGTCTGGAAGGTGGCAGCTCAGCGTAATGAAGGATCTCAGGAGCTGAATTGAAAAATGAAGGTTTTCAGATGTTTTCCTGAAGTCTCATGCTGTCTCATTCAGTTTGTGCTGGAGGCCTGCCATCACTCTCTCAGCATAGATCTTTGTTTGTCTTTTCGGCAGGAGAAATTCTAGTAAATCCAGAATTTGCATTGCAAACCAGCTGTGAGCCAAACGAAAGAGGATGCAATAAAAGATGAACAGGGTTTTTTTTTTTTATAGTAGATATTAACCCCAGTTGAATTGCATTTCATTTGATAAAGCCCTGTGTGTCATAAACAGCTGATTTTTTTATTTTTTGTTACATCTGCTGATCCCCTGCAGCCTCTTTACAGCCATTTCATGTCTACATGCACTCCAGTGGTGGCTGCATGTCATTCCCCATGGTGGGATTCCTGATGGTGACAATAGTAGACCATGCCCAAGTAATGTTAAAATGGCCATTTGTAGTCTCCATCAGAAGACTGTGGGTGACAAGAGAGGAATACCATTGGGGGACAGGGACAGGGCATTGTCACCCTATAACAGGAAGCGCACAGACCCTTCACAGGTTTTATTTCATGTTTTGTTATTTTTATTAGTGCAACTGTATCTGACAGTTGAAAAAAGGGGTAGGACTGATGATGAAAAATTGAGACTGAAGGTGGCAGCATTTATCTGTACTCTGAAGGTGGCAGTGTTCATCTACAGACTGAAGGTGGCAGTGTTCATCTACAGACCAAAGGTGGCAGTGTTCATCTGCAGACTGAAGGTGGCAGTGTTCATCTGCAGACTGAAGGTAGCAATGTTCATCTACAGACTGAAGGTGGCAGTGTTCATCTGCAGACAGAAGGTGGCAGTGTTCACCTGCAGACCGAAGGTGGCAGTATTTATCTGCACTCTGAAGGTGGCAGTGTTCATCTACAGACCGAAGGTGGCAGTGTTCATCTACAGACCGAAGGTGGCAGTGTTCATCTGCAGACCGAAGGTGGCAGTGTTCATCTGCAGACCGAAGGTGGCAGTGTTCATCTAGAGACCAAAAGTGTCAGTATTTATCTGCACTCTGAAGGTGGCAGTGTTCATCTGCAGACCGAAGGTGGCAGTGTTCATCTGCAGACCAAAGGTGGCAGTGTTCATCTAGAGACCGAAAGTGGCAGTGTTCATATGCAGACCGAAGGTGGCAGTGTTCATCTAGAGACCGAAAGTGGCAGTATTTATTTAGTACTTATGATGAAAAATTGAGACTGTAGGTGGCAGCATTTATCTGTACTCTGAAGGTGGCAGTGTTCATCTGCAGACTGAAGGTGGCAGTGTTCATCTGCAGACTGAAGGTGGCAGTGTTCATCTACAGACCGAAGGTGGGTGTGTTCATCTGCAGACTGACGGTGGCAGTGTTCATCTGCAGACCGAAGGTGGCAGTGTTCATCTGCAGACCGAAGGTGGCAGTGTTCATCTGCAGACTGAAGGTGGCAGTGTTCATCTACAGACCGAAAGGTGGCAGCATTTATCTGTACTCTGAAGGTGGCAGTGTTCATCTACAGACTGAAGGTGGCAGTGTTCATCTACAGACTACAGTTGGCAGTATTTATCTGCACTCTGAAGGTGGCAGTGTTCATCTACAGACCAAAGGTGGCAGTATTTATCTGCACTCTGAAGGTGGCAGTGTTCATCTACAGACTGAAGGTAGCAGTGTTCATCTACAGACTGAAGGTGGCAGTGTTCATCTACAGACCAAAGGTGGCAGTGTTCATCTACAGACTAAAGGTGGCAGTGTTCATCTACAGACTACAGTTGGCAGTATTTATCTGCACCCTGAAGGTGTCAGTGTTCATCTACAGAACGAAGGTGGCAGTGTTCATCCACAGACCAAAGGTGGCAGTATTTATCTGCACTCTGAAGGTGGCAGTGTTCATCTGCAGACTGAAGGTGGCAGTGTTCATCTACAGACTACAGTTGGCAGTATTTATCTGCACTCTGAAGGTGGCAGTGTTCATCTACAGACCAAAGGTGGCAGTATTTATCTGCACTCTGAAGGTGGCAGTGTTCATCTGCAGACCAAAGGTGGCAGTATTTATCTGCACTCTGAAGGTGGTAGTGTTCATCTACAGACCAAAGGTGGCAGTATTTATCTGCACTCTGAAGGTGGCAGTGTTCATCTACAGACTGAAGATGGCAGTGTTCATCTACAGACTGAAGGTGGCAGTGTTCATCTGCAGACCAAAGGTGGCAGTGTTCATCTGCAGACTGAAGGTAGCAGTGTTCATCTGCAGACCAAAGGTGGCAGTGTTCATCTGCAGACCGAAGGTGGCAGTGTTCATCTGCAGACTGAAGGTGGCAGTGTTCATCTACAGACCGGAGGTGGCAGTGTTCATCTGCAGACCGAAGGTGGCAGTGTTCATCTGCAGACTGAAGGTGGCAGTGTTCATCTACAGACTGGAGGTGGCAGTGTTCATCTGCAGACCGGAGGTGGCAGTGTTCATCTGCAGACCGGAGGTGGCAGTGTTCATCTGCAGACTGGAGGTGGCAGTGTTCATCTGCAGACCGGAGGTGGCAGTGTTCACCTGCAGACTGAAGATGTCAGTGTTCATCTGCAGACCGGAGGTGGCAGTGTTCAGCTGCAGACCGAAGGTAGCAGTGTTCATCCAAACTTAAGTGCTAGTAAACTCCTTTTTTGAACTTGTACCTACAAGCAAGCCTATATTAAGCTCTAATCCTATAATAAGGCTTACCTGTGGGTACAAAGTGAATGTCTCATAAACTTGCGGTGTTTAGGGGATATTCACACTGGATGCAAGCATTGACGTCACCGGTGCATGCGCTCTAAAGGGCCAGCATACCCTGCCGCTCCTTCAGAGCCCTGTGCCGTAAACTGTAACTCCCGTTAGCATGTGCGGGACTGACGTCATCGTGGATCAGCTATTCAAAGGACCAGAGACCATGATCCTGGAAGAAAGACCGGGGGAAAGATGGAAGCCCTAGCTGTGAGCGATGATACGCGCCTCTGGAGGGCTTCGTTCTAAGGTAAGTATTTCATAATGTGCTAGTATGCGTCACTGTTTTAACAGCAGCAGTTGCTGTTGGTTCTCCTAGGGGGGAACTTTTAATACCTTGTACTTGGCATAGGGCATTTCCCAGGATGGGTTTCCTGATGGTGAGGATGGTGGACCATACCTGTGTAATGCCTGTTAACACAGCTATTTGTAGCCTCCATCAGAAGCCTGCATGACAGGGTGACAACTCAAGACTACAACTAGGACACAAGAACAGAGCGTTGTCACCCTATAAAAGCAAGTGCCTGAACAAAAACCTTCACAGCAGGATCACCAGCCCCTCCTTCGCAAACCGTCATAGGACTACATCGGTTGCACACGTGGTGCTGGGGGGGTGAGATCGCGCCACCGGCGGTGCGCTCCCACCCCCACTAGGCAGTGGCGATGCCGATGCACGGGGCTGGTGGCACCGATTGCCGCCGGCCACCCGAGATCGCTCCCCGATGAGAGAGAAGAACGTAATCACAGCGGACCGTTCTTCTCTCTGAAATGATCCTGTGATCCTTCTATATAGGATCACAGGTCTCTGTGGTCATTTCACAAGCCCCTCCCCCCACAGTTAGTAAACACTCCCCTAGGCTTACATTTAACCCTTTGATCGCCCCTGGGTTAACCCCTTCCCTGCCAGTGTCATTATTACAGTAATAGTGCATATTTTTAGCACTGATTACTGTAATAATGTCACTGGTCCCCCCAAAAGTCTCAAAAAGGTCAGTTAGGGGTCCGATCTGTCCACCGCAATGTCGCAGTCTCGCTAAAAAACGCTGATCGCCGCCATTACTAGTAAAAAAAATAGAAAAAATTACATAAATCTTTCCCTTAGTTTGTAAACGCGATAACTTTTGCGCAAACCAATTAAAATACCCTTTTTGCAATTTTTTTTACCAAAAATATGTAGCAGAAAACAAATTGGCCTAAAATGTTAAAAAATTTTGATTTTTAAATGTTTTTTTTTGGGGGGGGGGGGATGTTATATAGCAGAATGTGAAAAATATTGTTGTTTTTTTTTTTCAAAATTGTCGCTCTTTTTTGTTTTTCTTTTTTTTTTTTTGCTAAAAATCGCTGATCGCCGCCATTACTAGTAAAAAAAAAAGAAATAAAAAAATTACAGAAATCTTTGCCGTAGTTAGTAGACGCGATAACTTTTGCGCAAACCAATCAAAATACAGTTATTGCGATTTTTATTTATAGAATACAAATTGGCCTAAAAGGATGAAAAAATTAGATCTTTACATTTTTTGAGGGGGGGAGGGGGGGGGGGTAATGTTATATAGCAGAAAGTGAAAAATCTTGTTTTTTCTTTTTTCAGAATGGTCGCTCTTTTTTTTGTTTATAGCGCAAAAAAAAAAAAATCAGAGGTGATCAAATACCACCAAAAGAAATCTCTATTTGTGGGGAAAAAAGGACATTAATTCTATTTGGGTACAGCGTCGCACGACCGCACATTTGTCCATTAAATAACGCAGTGCCGAATCGCAAAAAATGGCCTGGTCATTAAGGGGGTAAAACCTTCCGGCCCAGAAGTGGTTAATAAAAGTTGCAGATTTAAAACATTTCATATTTATTTGGAAATGACATCGGCGACCAGAATATCATCCCGTTAGGGGTTACTTCTTTGCAAACATAGTCTCTCTATAAGATTTCTTAAGGGAGAACTTTGACACAGGTATGACTCACATTTCCTCTGCCACCTTCTACCCAATGCCACCTTGAGATGCCCACTGCAGAATTAGCAACTAGTAGCCGATGGCACAAGATATTTTTAGCCCATCTTCCTTCTATAATGTGCGTCAATGCCGCGATCTGGCTATTATCTGGAATTAGATGTGAAAATGTGTCACCCCTCCCCCCCCATCCTCCATGTCAGTGGTGTGTCCGAGTGGCTTTTTTTTTTTTTTTAGGCACCGTTCCTAATGAGCCCACAGCTGCGCCAGTGACGGGTGAGAGCACGGTCTAATTTTTCACCTTAAACAACCATATTTGCATCAAATGAAGGATTTAAAATAGCAACTTAATGTCGGGTGACGAACCAATAGGAGTGTCCGCATGCAGATGTTCACAGCGTCCACTGCCTGCCAAGCTGCCTGATTAACCCTAAAGTGCACAGACTGAAATTACAAGTGGATCCCTAGCCAGGAACGTCTGTTTTAGTCTTTGGATTGATTAAGCCGGCCATACATTATGAGGTCTATCTATAGAAAAAAAAATTGGCTGCAGGAACAGGACAAACATTCACACAGCCATAAAAAAAAATTGCTGTATTTTATGCAATATAAATATTTCCTATTAGCACAGATGCCATCTAGTGGCCATAATGCCATATTTTTCCTGAATTGTGTATTTCAGAAATAATACCAAAGTATGGCCACTAGAGGGCACTTATGATATAGGAATAAATAATATAAGACAAAAACAGTGATTTTTTTGTTTGGGCTGTGCGAATATTTGTCCTATTTGTAAAGCAAAGTCTTATACATAAATGATGAAGTGAATTTTCTTCGATTTCTGATGAGTCAACTGAAATTTGCGCAATGGGTGGTCCTATTGCCACCAGTGGCGGCTGGTGCTCAACAACATACAACCCCCCCCCCCCCCTGGACCACACCAGGCCACGCGCCATACACCCCCCCCCCCCCAGACCACAGCAGGACCCCCCCCCCCAGTGGATTTTCTTTGCACTTATTGAACAGATAAAACTTTCATTTAAAGTAGAACTTTAGTCAGAAAATGAAGTCCTGTTAGATGATTTCAGGTTGGCCCACGCTGCCTTCTTACCCCCTGCGGGGTGGGCGGCATGCTCTGTGATCTGTGTCATTAGGACACAGCTGATCACAGATCGAAGTAAAGAGCCAATCACAGCAGCCCTTTACCACATGATCAGTTGTGTCTAGTGACAGCTGATCACGATGTAAACACAAGCCACTTATCAGCACTCATTTCCTCAAGCTGACAGCGTGAGGATAGGAGAGCCGATGATTGGCCTGTGTGAAAGGGGCATCTACACTGATAATCAGGGTACTAATTATCAGTGCAGTCCCAACAGTGCCCACCAGTGCTGCCAATCAGTGCCCGCCAGTGCTGCCAATCAGTTCCCATCAGTGCTTCCTCATCAGTGTCACCTATCAGTGCTACCTACCAGTGCCCATTAGTGCTGCCTATCAGTGCCAATCAGAACCACCTATCAGTGCCCATCAGTGCCGCCTATTAGTGCCCATCAGTGCCACCTCTCAGTGTGGCCTCATCAATGCCGGCTATAAGTGCCCTTCAGACCCACATATCAGTACCTATCAGTGTCACCTATCAGTGCCTCCTCATCAGTGCCCACCAGTGCTGCCTCTTCAGTGAAGGAGAAAAATTACCTGTTTGCAAAATGTTATACCAAACCACCAGTGCCTCCTCATCAGGCTCATCAGTGCCACCTATTAATGCCCATCAGTGCCACCTATCAGTGACTCCTCATCAGTGCCCACCAGTGCTGCCTCATCAGGCCCATCAGTGCCGCCTCATCAGGCTCATTAGTGCCAGCTATTAATGCCCATCAGTGCCACCTATCAGTGCCTCCTCATCAGTGCCCACCAGTGCTGCCTCTTCAGTGCCGCCTATCAAGGCACATCAGTGAAGGAGAAAAATTACCTGTTTGCAAAATTTTATACCAAACAATGAAAAACTTTTTAGATTTTTTTTTTCTTTCAAAATTTTCAGTCTTTTTTTCGTTTGTTTAGCAAAAAATAAAAAAACTCAACGATTAATGAATACCACCAAAGGAAAGATTTATGTGTGTGAAAATGTCATATGGGTACAGTGTAGCATGACCGCGCAACTGTCATTCAAAGAGTGACAGTGCTGAAAACTGAAAATTGGCCTGGGCTGGGAGTGGATAAAAGTGCCTGGTAGGCAAGAGGTTAAAATCCAGTAACACACTGTTTCACCCCACTCTGCGCATGCTCAATTGCTTTCCATTTTAGCCATTTTTAGGCACTGCTGAATTTGTAGAGGCCGATTTGCTGAAAGCCTTAAGGCAGTATTAATCCCTCCGGTCCTTTACAGCTAAGGAAGCTGCTTCTGTTGGATCTGCAACTGCCATGGTGCTGCACGTATGATCAGTTATGACAGTTTGGTTGCAGAAACAAGCAAACGTGAGAGTTAGCAATCTTTGGCATTCCAGGAATTTAACAGTTTTTTTCAAACCGATAAATCGATGGGTTTAGTTCCGCTTTATGATTTACTGCTGTTCAGGGGCTCTGGGCTACAGCAAAATGGCCCCCACAAGCAAGAAGAAACAGGAGCAATACTGGAGACAATTTACAGCACACACTTATTTTGGTGTCATAATTATTAATGTGTAAAGTATGTTCCTTGCTAAAGAACATTACTTTTTATCAAGTTCTGCTTCCATCTGTTTTTTTTTTTGTTTTTTTTTAAAAACCCTTGCGTGGTTTGCACCCAAAGCCTTTACCAAACGGGTTTGGCAGGTAATGTGGGTTTTCTAAATGTTTTTTTAAAAACTTACTTTGCTGTCCCCACCGAGCATGCTCCTATCTTCAGTGTGGCTATCTGAAGCCCACTGGTATCTCCTGCGGGGATACCGCGCTTCTGGCTACCCTGCATGCACCTCCTAATCTCGCGCATGCGCAGTGCGTACAGAACGCGACACACTTATTGAAGCAGAGGATGCCCGTTGACTCCTGGAATTGATGGCACTCATATCCCAGGAGCCAATGAGTGGACGGACATGACGTACCTCGCCGTGGTGAGGTAATGCGGAGGATTTACAAGAAAAAAACTAATTTGCACTGAAGAAAAGAAATATGGCCACGTAGATAATAGGAAGTGATCACGAAAGCCGAGGGGGTCGATAAAATGCCTGGAACTCCCCTTTAAGTATATTTATCAATAGCCTCAAATGATATAAAGCCATTTTGCATGCACTGAATGCCTTTACAAACCCAGATCTTCCCTTGCAAATATAGTGCCATCGTCACTGTGCTATACAGAGACCTCTCCAGACATCAGTGCTGTGGGAGGGGTCAAGAAGGCTCCACCCACTACAGGCTGCCTGTAGAAAATTACAGGAGGGGGCAGAGGGAAGACCAGTCACCCTGCACAAGGAGAGAGGGGAGCAGTGAGCGGTCTTTATTACAGGAAGCTCCTGCACAGAGGAACTAACACTGAGTGAGAGAACTAAACCCTAAACCACCACTAGATGTCAACATACAGCAGAGCACTGATTGTAAAGCCTAAACATTTTTTACCTTAAAGAGGTTGTACACCTAGAAAAAAAAATCTTCTCTTCCTTACAGCCTGAAAGAGAAACCCATAATGAGCTAGTATGCATCGCATAGTAGCTCATTATGAAATACTTACCTTAGAACGAGCCCCCGCCGTGCCGTCCGCTTACCTGTATGACGGGCGACATGTATAGTCGCCCGTCTTCCGGGATCGCGGCATCCGGCCATCTGATTGGCCGGAGCCGCGGTGACGTCACTCCCGCGCACGCGCGCGGGAGCCGACGGTCACGGCACGGGGCTCTGAAGGAACGGCACGATCTGCCGTTCCTTCAGAGCGCATGCGCCAGTGACGTCACTGGATGCATCTAAGGTAAATATCTCCTAAACGGTACAAGTTTAGGAGATATTTACAGTACCTATAGGTAAGCCTTAATATAGGCTTACCTATAGGTACAACTTCCTGAGGAGGGTTTACTTCCTCTTTAATGCATTCATTGTATTAAAGCGGTAGTATCCCGCTTTTTGACACTTTTACCTACAGGTAAGCCTATAATAAGGCTTACCTGTAGGTATAATTAATATCTCCTAAACCGGCACGGTTTAGGAGATATTTGCAGTGCATGCAGCCTCTCACGCGAGCGGCGCATGCGCTCTGAAGGTCCAGGGGGACCTTCAGTTTTCCTAGCCGGCAGCTTGCCGGAAAATCTCTCCCGCGCGCATGCGCGAGAGTGACGTTATCGCGGCTCCGGCCAATCACAGCGCCGGAGCTGCCGAACCCGGAAGAGACGCCGAGGGATCATGGCGGCGCCCGCAGCGATGTCCAGGGGTCCGTGTCGGGGCTTCGTTCTAAGGTAAGTAATGCATAATGAGCTAGTATGCGATGCATACTAGCTCATTATGGCTTTGTCTTGCAGGTTTTTTTTTTTTTTCATTTTCGGGTTTACAACCGCTTTAAGGTAAAAAATGTTTAGGTGTCAACATCACCCCTCACCCCCCTTTTACTTATCTGAGCCGTCATTCGATCCAGCACTGTGCACATCTGCAGCTCTTCTTTCCCCGCACTTCTGGGTTTCACTGGCTTTGCTGGGGCACAGGGAGCCATTAACTCCCAGTGCTGTCAATCAAAGCCAGTGGCTAGGGAGTGGGGGGAGGGGGGGGGCGTGAGTCCTGCTGTCTGCGTCAATGGACGCAGCAGCGGGGCTCAGGTGCGAGCACACACAAGTGTCGGCATGTGAAGCGGCTTCCCATGAGGGCACTAGACAAAGGGAAGGGGCCAGGAGCACCAGCGGGGGACTCGAAAAAAAGGAGGTTCACAGCCGCTCTGTGCGATTTTATTGCACAGAGCAGGTAAGTAGAAAATGTTTTTTTGTTTTTTTAATTTACCTTTACAATAACTTTAATTAAATTAAATACAACAAGGGAAAGAACAGAAGCAAATAGGATACATTTATTGTTAAAGTGTAACTAAAGACAAAACTTGTTTTTATTTAGTTTTGGATGGAGTGGAGAGGGATTAGACCCCCTGTCAGTTTTTATTGCTGTGTCCCCGTTAAGAAGATTCACCCTCTCTATTGTCCTGTATAGGGTTGCACTGATACAGGGTTTTTTTTTGGCTAGTACGAGTACCAATACTTTCAGTCAAGTGCTCACCGATACCGAGCACTGCTACTTTTGCGGTGCGATTTGCGTCAATACAAAAAAATTGGCGCAAATCACACTGCAAAGAATCGCATGCAATTTGAACAGGAATGCGGTGCGATTCCTGTCCGAATCTCATGAGATTTCCCCCACTGCTTCTGTGTGTGTGTGTGTGTATAGAAAGGGAAAAGCGCCATCTAGTGGGTAGTTTAAAGAATGTTAGAACTCTAAGTATATATCTGGCCACATGCAAAATAATCTACATAGGTGTCCCGGTCCACTGATGATAGCAAATCAGGGCTGCTGGAAGTGCTCACAAGATCAGAGGAAAAGTTCTGGGACCCCGTGGGTATAGGCGGTAGTGATGTCAGCTTGGGGGCGGATCGCTTCTACATCGTCTCCAACCTGTAAACACCTCCAGCGGCCCTGATTTGCTATCATCGGCAGACAGGGACACCTATGTAGATTATTTTGCATGTGGCCAGATATGTATTGTGAGTTCTAATGTTATTTAAACTGCCCACTAGTTGGCGTTTTTCCTTTTCTAGATGTAGCACCCTCCTAGGTAGGTGCTAGAGTTTTGGACCTTTTCTGCTTACCAGAAAGATTGCCAGGTAAATCTATATTTGTTCTCTGCCTACCAGAGAGCAGGATCTGCTAGTGAGGTCTGCTCATTGTGCTCAGGTGCAACTCAGTCTGTCTGAGGTATATCACTCTGGTCCAATAGGGAGGCATATTGGACTGTGGGAGATGGGGAGATATCAAATTCTATGTGTCCTCCATTTTGTATGTCTCTACCCCATTTTGTATGCATTAATGTCTTATAAGCTGTGTGTTTGTGTGTGTATGTGACCTTAGTTACACAAGATATGAAAAGTGCCTACGTACCATGGAAAATTTCTGCAGTTCGCGATAAGGCTGTGTCAGGTGATTCTAGTCACACGAGATATATGTCCTATATGGTATTATTCCCCAAGGTGACCTTTTGTCTCCTGAAGCTGTTTAACCAATAAGAACGTAACAAGTGCCCTATACCTATGATTATATGCCTTTATCTTTACTATATAAGCCGCAACGAGCCTATAATAAACTGAGAGCTTGGTTTCACTATACATCTGTCTCCGTCTGTGTTATTTCCAGAAACCACTCTCCCAGGCCTGCCAGACACAAAACGAGCATAAGAACAGCGGGACCAGGGGTTCCAGACACTAACATTGGACAGTGGGAGGAAATCTGACAAATGAGTGCACAGGCATTTAGTACAGCCCTTGTGACTGGCAGAGGGAAGTGCTTTGGTGCATTCTGGGATACTGTATAAATGCCAAGAGCACATGTGCTCGGAGTCTTTTAGCTGGAGAGCGGGGTCCTAGGGGGAGGGGGCCGCTGCCCCTCCTCTGCAGAATCTGCCATGCGCCCTTAAGTGGTCAATCTGAGGGCGTGAGAGTCAGATAGGAGCTGAACCCGGAGGTCCTGCAGAGCTGACTGGAAGGGAGACACTGGAAAGGATCTGATTCTGCATTTAGTGAGTACAGATCTGTGTCCTGGGGCCTGACCTGAGAGGGCCATCCCTTCTGCTAGAAGTGTCAGTGGACGGGTGTCAGTAAAGAGTGTCCTGAAGATTATGTAGTTGCATCAAGTCTGCTGCTAGAGAGCAAGAAGACTTAATTCATCCATACATGTGGCAGTATGATTAAAGCAGCATGACCTCTTCTACAAGTAACCTGGTGAGGCCAAGTGAGAGTTGTCCCTATCAACTGTAAATAGTTTAAATTGGAGAACCCCACTATTCCCTTCTCCCATCCAAGTTCCACAGTAAATACCAAAAACCAAAACCCCTGGACTGTTTATTGAGTAACGAGCCATTGGGAGTAAGGATGGATGTGTGAACTGTACCCTAAGAGTCTGCAGATAATCAGAGGAGGCCCAAGAAGTTATCACACAGCAAGCCCTACAGGGACAGTGCTAGACACACATATATATTTATATATATATATATATATATATATATATATATATATATATATATATAAATAACTTATCTCAGTAAAAATACAGCTGTTCTGTGAAGCCCTCAAAGGTTTGTTAGAGAACTTTAGTGAACAAACAGTATCATGAAGGCCAAGGAACACACCATACAGATCAGGGATAAGGTTATGGAGAAGTTTAAATCAGGATTAGGTTATAAAAAAATATCCCAAGCTTTAAACATCTCACGGAGCGCTGTTCAATCTATCATCCGAAAATGGGAAGAGTATGGCACAACTGCAGACCTACCAAGACATGGCCGTCCACCTAAACTGACCGGCCGGGCAAGGAAACATTCATCAGAGAAGCAGCCAAGAGGCCCATGGTAACTCTGGAGGAGCTGCAGAGATCCACAGCTAAGGTGGGAGAATCTGTCCACAGGACAACTATTAGCCGTGCTCTCCACAAATCTGCCCTTTATGGAAGAGTGGCAAGAAGAAAGCCATTGGTGAAAGAAAGCCATAAGAAGTCCCATTTGCGGTTTGTGAGAAGCCATGTGGAGGACACAGCAAACATGTGGAAGAAGATGCTCTGGTCGGATGGGACCAAAATTGAACTTTTTGGCCTATAAACAAAACGCTATGTGTGGCGGAAAACAACACTGCACATCACCCTGAACACACCATCCCCACCGTGAAACATGGTGGTGGCAGCATCATGTTGTGGGGATGCTTTTCTTCAGCAGGGACAGGAAAGCTGTTCAGAGTTGCTGGGAAGATGGATGGAGCCAAATACAGGGAAATCTTAGAAGAAAAAAACCTGTTAGAGTCTGCAAAAGACTTGAGACTGGGGCGGAGGTTCACCTTCCAGCAAGACAACGACCCTCAAGCCAGAGCAACAATGGAATGGTTTAGATCAGAGATCTCCAAATAATGGCCCTCAAGCTGTTGTGGAACTACACATCCCATGTGGCATTGTAAAACTCTGACATTCACACACATGACTAGGCATGATGGGAATTGTGGTTCTTGAACAACTGGAGGGCCATACTTTTGAGACCCCTGGTTTACATCAAAGCATATTCATGTGTAACATTGGCCCAGTCAAAGGCCAGACCTAAATCCAATTGAGAATCTGTGGCAAGACTTGAAAATTGCTGTTCACAGACGCTCTCCATCCAATCTGACAGAGCTTGAGATATTTTGCAAAGAAGAATGGACAAAAATGTCCCTCTCTAGATGTGTAAAGCTGGTAGAGACATACCCAAAAAGACTTGCAGCTGTAATTGCGGTGAAAGGTGGTTCTACAAAGTATTGACTCGGGGGGTGAATACAAATGCACGCCACACTTTTCACATATTTATTTGTAAAAAAAATTTGAAATTAATTTATCATTTTCCTTCCACTTCACAATTATGTGCCACTTTGTTGTGTTGCTTGTTTGTGTTATGTGTTGGTCTATCAAATAAAATCCCAATAAAATACATTTACCTTTATGGTTGTACCATGTACTTGTATGTGAAAGTCTCCTGTTCTCTTTGTATTGATTGATGTGTGTAAAATCTCTGCCAGTCCCTCTGCTTTCCTATTAAAAACTGACCACACTAAGCAGGAGTCAGTCCTCTAGCTATGCTGGAAACTCAGTGTACTCTCCTCCAACGATCAGACTTGTACCACCCCCTCCCCCCCCCCCCCATTCACTGGGAGGCTCAGTTGTTCAGTGTCCTGCTGCTTCTTCTCCAACAGCTCTTATGCAGCTGAGAACAGAGGGAATGTGATCACTGACAATAAAGAGGAAAAAAGGTCTTTATCGTTTGTTTTTTTTTAATAGCTTTACACAAATGTTTTGCCTTTCATTTCTATTTTAAATGGAATGGGTTGTTTTACAATAACTTTAACCACTTCAGCCCTGGAAGATTTTGCCCCCTTCCTGACCAGGCCCTATTTTGCGATTCGGCACTGCGTTACTTTAACAGACAATTGCACGTTCGTGCGATGCTGTACCCAAACAAAATTTACATTCTTTCTTTTCCCCACAAATAGAGCTTTCTTTTATTGGTATTTGATCACCTGTGCGATTTTTATTTTTTTGCGCTATAAACAAAAAAAGAGCGACAATTTTGAAAAAAAACAAAAAACAATATTTTTCACATTCTGCTATGACGTTCCCAAAAAAAAAAAAATTAAAAATCTAAATTTTTTAACATTTTAGGCCAATTTGTTTTCTGTTACATATTTTTGGTAAAAACAAAAAGAATCCCAACAAGCGTATTTTGATTGTTTTGTGCAAAAGTTATCACGTCTACTAACTACGGGAAAGATTTATGTCATTTTTATTGTTTTTTTTTTTTTTACTAGTAATGGCGGTGATTTGCAATTTTTTGTGGGACTTTGCGACGAACAGATCGGACCCATAACTGACATTTTTGACACTTTTGGGGGTACCAGTGACATTACTACAGTAATCAGTGCTATACATATGCACTGTTACTGTAATAATGACACTGGCAGGGAAGGGGCTAACAGTATAGGTGATCAAGGGGTTAAATGTGACCCTAGGGGAGTGATTCTAACTGTGGGGGGAGGTGTGGCTTCTGAGATGACCATAGAGACTTATGATCCTATATAGAAGGATCACAGGGGCTCTATAATCATTCCAGAGAGAAGAACGGTCAGCTGTGTTTACAACAGCTGACCGTCCTTCTCTCTCAGCGGCGGCAAATCCCTGCTGAATGAGCGGGAGCGGGAGTGCGCCAGGGGCGGGAGCGCGCCGGCGGTGGCGCGCGCTTGCCCCCTAGACTCCCTAGAACGAGTGCCGTACATGTACGGCGATTCGCCAAGGAGCGGCTGCCTGCCGCAGTACATCTGCGGCGGGCGGGCGTAAAGGAATTAAGATAAGTGAACCCGTACTTCATTTTATACTTTTAGGCAGGGCAGGGACAAGGGGTGGGCAGGAGGGACGGCTGCCCTAGGCGCAATGGTTTATTGCAGGGATGTGGACACTCTGACCCTAACCCTAAGAGAAGGAGGGAGGCGCAGTTTGGCATCTTTGCCCTGGGCGCTGGATGACTTTGTCCCGGCACTGCTTTTAGGACTTGACACTGTCCCTGCTGTACGCTGCCATGGTTTGTGTTTACAGGCTGATAGCTTTTAGGTGTACATGATCGGCGGAGACATATGTTTATCTGTAGGATCACGCCATATACACTTCCTTCCTTTTCATATCCAGCCGGAGCAGCAAAGTGCGTCTCTCTCTCTCCAGTCTCTGCCGATTACCATTACAGCCATTTATTGTTATCGGAATTTAGCTAATGAAGGGTGAAATGACTTCCTAATGGCTCCATGTGATTCCATATGACGGACAACAGATCAGATCACAAAGCGTACACATGATGCTAAAAAAACTCAGCGTTCCGACCGTGTGCGCCGGTCACGCGATGGAGACACCAATCACCGGCACTATTTCATAACAAGAATCGTCTATCTGTCTGCCTGGTACAAGGAATGTGAACTCAGAGTCTTTCTAGTCAGTACACATCTCTGCGAGTGGGGAACGCCTGCGAAATCCCGTGCGTCCCCGACCCAAAGAGAAAAGCGTTCCACTTTAGCAGACACAAGGGGGTGCCATTCATTTTTAATAGCCCCCCCCCCCCCCCCACACACACACATACACACACACACACACACACCGGCAGCCTAAATTATATGGCGCCGAAGCCCCAATGCGATTCAGTGAGATGCAATTATTAAAATATGTTGGGGAGTTCTTTTCCCGCGTTTCTCTATGGGAAATAAATGAGCTGCCATACCCGCAATGTGCAATGCAAACGTGCTCGCGCATGACTTTTACCGGACTGCCTGACTACCCCCCCACGACCACTTATCATAAAAATGACACTGTCTGGAATTTGATGGCCATAGCAGCCTTTTATTGACCAAATATAAATAACATATTAACATATAAGCACCAGATAGTATTTAAGGAGCACCAAGGTCTTTATGGGCATGCACTACAAGTACCTGCGTAACCACCATTTTTGGCCTCCAGACGCAGAAAGCACTGACTCAGAGACAAACCAACATCGGAGGTTCCACCAGCCAGAATAGTGGGAGCCATACCTAAGACGGGTCCCCCCAAATGTACCTTTTGCCCGAAATCATAACGCATCCAAGGACCTCGTGCCCCGCCAGCTGCTATGACATGAATGCCCCAGCTCCGTGACCTGTGAAATACAGAAAAAAGACCAAGAGCAACCGCAAAAACTCATAACCCTAAGGGAGGGAGGGTGGGAGGGAAGTTGTCCCGTCCACATTTTTATCCCAACTAAAGCGGAGTGGCCTCAAAATCGATTTTGGGCCATCCGCTTGCTGAGTGTCACCTGAACAGCAAATGGATAGTCATGATTTTTTTTTTTTCACTTACCTTGTTTCATAAGAAAATATACTTACCTTCCTTCCGCTTCCTCCCTCTGTGGCCGCGGCCCGCGCCGTCACTTCCTGTCCTGCAATGCGTCCTGGGAGCTCTTACTCATCACTCCCAGGAGGCAATGGGCAGTGACGTAGGCGGCCGGGCTCCTCTCACAGCTTGCACAATGAGCTAGAACCAGGAAGAAGGGAATACATTTACATACTGCGGCTTCAGATAACCATAACAAAGATGGCCGCGCTCAGCAAACGATTTTAAAAGTAACAATTTACGATTTACACTAACTTTTAAAACTATGTAATACGGGATTAGCGGATGTATTAAGGGCGATGGATCACTATTTGGGCAGTATTTTTATAAAAAAAACGATTCTGAGGCCGGAACTCCGCTTAACGTTGGTCCCAGTCCTTCCCATGCTCTACCTAGTGAAGCCCCACCTACTTCCAGCTTCTACCAATCGCTATTATTTTATCCTAACTCCTCCAATGCCCAAACCCCTTCTGACCCAGTCATTCCGGCCCCCCGCCTAAGTTTGCTCTTTTTCTCTAGTCCCATTCACTAAGCAAGGAGTGAACTTTTGTGCGTTAAGGTGCATTGCCTTAGGCAGCCCATTAATTTTGAGTAGGCGCTCTGTGCATACAAAAATAGGTCCTGCGTAATTTTTTAAAATGCATGGATGCACAGAGCTTTAGAATCTGTGTACTGTGGTGAGCTTGCACGCGGGTACGTCGCATCGCACTGTGGAATGCACATCAGGGTGCAATTAACAATGAATGGCAATGCACATATGCAGTACATTGTGGTGCGAATGAGCCCTTACCATTAGAAGCTGCCAACTGGCTCCCACTAAGCTACTTTGGGCCATTGCCGGTGTGCAGCTAAGGGGCGGTACTTTTTTCTTTTTTTTTTTTTAAGTAACTTTATTTGAACTTTCACAATATTGCACTTCATGAAATTCTTTGCACAGCAGCTTGTTGCGACGTACTGTGGTGCGGTGACATGCAGTGGCGCTCAATGTACTGCGATAAAATTACATCGGCATTATTTTATTGCTGCACAGCCCATTGGTGTCAGCAGGCCCTATTCAAAGAAAATATTTTTGCATGGTCTTGGTGTTGTGCCAGCGTTGGGTAACTAAAATACGATTTCATGGACACATAAAATTGTATAAAATGCTGGTGAGTCAGGAAACAATGTTTTAAATCTAGGACTGAAAAAAAAATGTCAAGCAAGAACCAGAGGAATTTCAATCCATCTATGGGCAGGCTGGTTGTACTTTAGTCGATCTATCGATAAACTTCAGTACAACCAGCCTGTAAGGTTTTTTTTTTTTGTTAAAATCACTGCCAGCAGTCATAGCCAGGGCAGCAATCAGCAGAGGTGGGGGACTCGAGTCACATGACTTGACTTAAGTCAGACTTAAAGCGGAGTTCCGGGCACAAAAATGTTTTTTTTTTTGTGCCCCTCCGCTAGGTAGAGCTCACCTGAAAAGGAATTGGATAGTTATTTTTATTTTTTTTTGTTTACTCACCTTTTTATTGAAGATCGTAAATACTCACCTCTGACTGCTTCCTCCCTCGGAGCCGCGGCTCACCCCGTCACTTCCTGCCTCGCGATGATTCCTGGGAGCTAAACGTCATAGCTCCCAGGAATCAATGCGACGGCACCGGCCCCGCTCGTCATTTCCGGGCGACGCCCCATTCCCCTGCTAAACAGCTTCTGGGCATGCCCAGAAGCTGTTTAGGAATGCGGCGCTGCGCCGGGAGTGACGAGAGGGGCCGGTGCAGTGCATTCTGGGACACGAAGACGCGGAAGAAGACAGAGAAGAGGACCGCACCGGCTTCAGCTGCCCACAACAGAGATGGAAACGCTGTGGAAGAAATTTTATAAGTAAGTATTTCTTCTAAAAGGTAAGTGCGAACCGGGACAGATCAGAGGCTAGCCATTGTGGAATGTGCTAGCCCTGACTGTCCCGGGGGTATGTTCAGTAAAAAATCATTTCTGTGCCCGGAACTCCGCTTTAAGTCACCAGTTTGAGGACTTGAGACTTGCTTGACTAAAATTAATAAAAGACTCGACTTGACTTTGACTTGGTATTCATGACTTGAGACTTGACTTTTTACTTGAGACATATGACTCGAAATGACTTTACTTTTTTAAGTTATTAAATATCTGCATTTTCTCAAGATGTGTTAAAGCGAAATGAATGTGCCTGTTATGTTTCTGACACCACAGTCACTTAAAACACCTCAGTGTGTTCTGATTTTTAGGACACTGGCTGTTTAACAATGGAAATACTTAACATGTTTTTAGTGACTGTGGTGTTGAAACATGACCGGATGAAGGATTTCAAGCTGTTTGGGCATTCAAAGTGTTTCTTTAATATGCCAAGAAAAAAAGCACTAAGCAGTTTTGTTAATGTTGAAAATAAAACAAAAAGTTTCCTGACCACTGACTTTTAATTGATTTAAAGGTGAAAATTGGCGTAGATCAGTATTTTGACTTGATTTGTGACTTGACCAAAATAAATGACTTGACTTGCTTGACTTCTAGCAGGGACTCGACTTGACTTGCTTGCTTTTTGCCACAGTAACTTGGGACTTGCTTGAGACTTGAAGGTTAAGACTTGAGACTTGCTTGTGACTTGCACATGTGTGACTTACTCCCATGTCTGGCAATCAGTCCTCCCCTACTGAAGATTCTTCAATGCTGGGCAAACTAGCAATGCAGGAAAGATGAGCTGATGTCTTTGCAGGGGGCATTTGCTTTTCATTTTTATTCTAGCGTCAGAGTCGCATTATTATAGTTGAATCCAGCCATAAAAAAATACACTGCCTGTCCAAACAAAAAGTCGCCACCATAAAAAAAAGGTAACACACTGTAATATTTTGTTGGCTTTGATTACGGCACGCATTCGCTGTGGCATTGTTTCGATAAGCTTCTGCAATGTCATAGTTGCCAACATTTAAAAAAAAATTTCCAGGGACACTTTGCAGCACAGCTATCAATTACCACACCCACTTCCCTGAAGCTCCGCCTACTCTGCATAATTAATCTCGCCTACAGATTATATAGTGTCTACTCAATATAGAGAGAATTACAGGAAATTAAAAAGGGAATTTCAAATTTAAGGCCACAGTAGCAGAGTTGGAATAATTCTCCCATTCAGCTGCACTACTTCTGTGTAACATTTATGGGCAGCCCGATTAACAGGCGCTTCCAGGGACAATATAAATTACCTGGGACAGGCTCCTATTTGCAGGGACTGTCCCAAGAAAAAAGGGACAGTTGGCAAGTATGCAATGTCACAAGATTTATTTCCGTCCAGTGTTGCATTCATCTTTCACCAGGATCTCGTATTGATGATGGGAGAGTCGGAGCACTGAGCAAAGCCTTCTCCAGCACATCCCAAAGATTCTCAATGGGGTGAAGTTCTGGATTCTATGGTGGCCAATCCATGTGTGACAATGATGTATCATGCTCCCACTCTTTCACAATTTGAGCCCGATGAATCCTGGCATTGTCATCTTGGAATATTCCCGTGCCATACGGGAAGAAAAAATCCATTGATGGAATAATCTGGTCATTCAGTATATTCAGGTAGTCAGCTGACCTCATTCTTTGGGCACATGCAGTAACTCTCTAATAGGAGAGTTACTGCATGCTTAGTTAATGGCGCTTTTCCACTGCATGGTACGTGTTTGAACGGTTCGGTACGGCTTGGCACTGGTACAGCAGCGCGTTTCCACTACATGGTACGGCTCGGTATGGTTCGCTTAAACAGTACCACCTCGGTTGGGGTTCCAAGCGGGCCGTACCGATACCATATCCCACAATCCTTCGCATGCAGCCTTGATTGTTTGTCACTACTAGCGACTGATTGGTCAGAGAATCTTTTTTATCCCACCCACTTACTACTTTGATGGAAAAGCAAACCAAGCCGAGTAGAGCCTATACAGTGCTGAAACGTGCTGATTCGAACCACGCAGTAAAAAGGCAAACTGAGCCGAGCTGGTCCAAGCAGTGCCGAGTGGAGCCGAGCCGGTACTCGCAGTGGAAAATCGCCATTAGTTAGTTGCTTAGTTAATTCCAAGTGGCGACTTTTTTTTTGGCCAGGCAATGTACTGTATAACCCTAAATATAAAATGTTTCTGTCTTTACACCTTGCCCCCTACAGGTCATCAATTTATATTGCAGTTTCACTGCCGCCTCCATCTGTTTGCTTTCAACGGTTGTTCATCAATAATTCCATCTCTGCACAGTCATCAGATATCCACAGAGTGCTGCTGTCCTTTGTTGTTTTTTTTTTTTGTATTTTTTTTATTCCCCGTGCAGCATTCTCGTTCGTGACAATGCACAAGGCCTTGAGAAGGGAGCGCCGCTTTGCAGAGCCTGGTCGCCTGGAGGTTTGGAGACAGCAAGCGGTTTTGTAGCCGTGTTTACAGCAAAATGCCAAGAATATCAGCCTTGTGTATCCCAGTCTTTGTTTCTGAATCCCGCTGTTCCCCCTACATTCAAATAATGATCCTGAAAAAATAAATTCTTTGCTTGCTGTTGTCCGGATGACATGTGGTTTTCATTCACGGTCTTGTAGGATGGACGTGGAGGGGGCCATGTGATGATCAGCCAACCCTACTTTCTTTATAGAATGATCCTGATTTCCGAGGACAGTTCTGAAGGTCTTTCCCCGGAAATGTCCTTGTAATATGTAACAGGAAAAAAAAAAAAAAGATTTACTGAAATGAATGAACTATATTGAAATAGCTGCTGTTTAGGTTTGGTTCACACTACCACCTACGCAGGTCTGAACATGCATTTTATACACATTCCTATACATCACATGTTGGGCAGCCAATGACTAGGGCAGTTCAGATCCCACCTGTTTAACCATATAACCTGGATCAGCATCTAACACCACCCCCCCCCCTTTACCTTTAAAATGACAACACTAACTCAGCATTGGGATTAAATGGCCGGTTCGGCCTTTTATTAAACAAAACCATAAATAACAGAAAAACATAAAACAGTCAAACCAATCCAGATCAAAGAATTGTTGCAGATCCTTGACGATACCATCTCCCACAACTTTGGAGTCTGTGGTACCATCAGTGGCGGCCTGTCCATAGGGGGCGCAGGGGCGCCGCCCCCCCAAAAAAGAGAAGAAAAAAAAAAAAGATTAAAAAACAAAAATACAATTTTTAGTCCACTAGGGGTGGGTATGGGGGGTGGGGTTTTTGACCCCACGTGCGGGGGGCAGAGGCGCCGTTGGCGGCCTTCTGGGGGGTCATCGGGGCACAGAGCAATGCGCCCGACACTCCCCACTTTTCTGATGTCCTGGCTGTGATTGGTCCAGACTCCAGCCTGGACCAATCACAGGAGGACATCCCGGGACCTGGTGACGTGACGCATGGGGGCGGTGCACCGCCCCGGCGTCACGTGATCACCTTCCTGCCCGCCGGAGAGAGGAGAGCCGCTGATCTCTGCATTGGGGGCATCATGTATGCTGGTCACTACATTGGGGGCACGCACGCTGATCTCTGCATTGGGGGCATGTATGCTGGTCACTACATTGGGGGCAGGCACGCTGATCTCTGCATTGGGGGCATCATGTATGCTGGTCACTACATTGGGGGCACGCACGCCGATCTCTGCATTGTGGGCACCACGTATTCTGGTAACATTAAGTTAGGTTCTGTCCCCAGCCGCCAAAACACTGCCTTGAGGACTATTCTAACTGACCACAGACCTCTACCACCTTACACTACCCGGTCGGTCTAGACCAGGGGTGTCCAAAAAACGTCCCTCCAGCTGTTGCGGAACTAAATGTCCCATGAGGCATTGTAAATATCTGACATTCACAGACATAACTAAGCATGATGGGAATTGTAGTTTCTGAACAGCTGGAGGGCCATAATTTGGACATCCCTGGTCTAGACTGAACCAGACCAACCATAGGACTCCATACCTGAGATGGGTCCCACCATTTTATCGTTCGACACCATGTTTTGGACCCTCATCAAGGACCCCAACCGCCAAAGTCCAAACTCCTTAGCAGAGCAACAGAAAACGGCATCACCAGGGTGGGCAGGAGGGACATTTCTCCTATTATCTCCGGTCTGCAAGTGAAGCCCCTTCACTCCTCCCCTCCAACTACTCTCTCTCCTGTTCCTTCCTATCACCTCGTCTGCTCTAACTATATGGTAAGTGTCCTGACCTCTCATATCCCAACAACTAATTTAACACCCTACTGCCAGGTTTTACTTCCACCCTGTCATGTATGCCCTATGCTTACCATTTCCTTCAAGCTCCGGGCATGTCTTTCATTTCAATGGGCTGCCCTACACGCATGAGAAATGCAAGGAAAGAAGTAACAATCCTTTTTAAAAATTGCACCAAAATGCACAGTGCTGTGGTTAAGCATGCGCGAAAATTTGCAGATGCATGGGAGTGGCATTATGAATTAGTGATGGGCCAAATACCCCTCGGTTCGGTTCACACCAGAACTCTCCAACATGTAAAAAGTTCAGACCAAAGCCACAAATTCTATTAATCACTTCCCACAAAATCACATACCTGTACATCATTTTCAGGAAGTGGTTATACCGGGGTGATGCCTGCAGCTAGAAGAGTCATCCTGGTACTGTTTTTTGGATCGGACAGTCGGCTTTCTTGTGATAACAACCGAGGCAGCAAAGCAGCTGCTCAGCCGTTATCACGAGCAGCCGCCTTCCTCCTCCCGGGTCTCCCGTCCCACCCGGAGACCCGAGCGACCAGCAGGCACGTCTGCCGGCTGGCCGGAATCAGCTTTGTTTGGGTCTCTAATGTAAAAAACCGGGAAACAACGTCACAACACGGGCGTTTTGAATACTTAGAAGTGCAGAGGAGGGGTTTGGGGTCTTTTAGACCCCTAATCCCTCCATAAAGAGTCTATTACTGTCACAAGGGTGTTTACATTCCTTGTGACCGCAATTGAAGTGATCAGAATTTTGTTTTTGAAGGCACAGTGTAAAAAAACTAAAAACTAAATAAAATAAATAAGAGAAATTTTTTTTTAAAGCTCCCCCGTCCCCGCTCGCTCACGAGTCAAAGAAAACGCATACTTAAGTCGCGCACGCAAATTTAAACAGTGTTCAAATCACACATGTGAGGTATCGCCACAATCATTAGAGCGAAAGCAATAATTCTAGCAAAATACCGCCTCTGTAACTCAAATTTGGTAATTGTTAAAATTTTTAAAGAATTGCCAATGGAGATTTTTAGTGCCGTAGTTTGTCACCATTCCACAATTTTAAAGCGTAATTTGTTAGGTTACTATTTACTCGGTGTGACATCATCTTTCACAATACACGAAAAAATTGGGCTAACTTTACTGTTTCATTTTTTTTTTAATTAAATGAAGTGTATTTTTTCCAAAAAAATTGTGTTTGAAAGACCGCAGCGCAAATACCGTGTGACATAAAATATTGCAACAACCACCATTTTATTCTCCTTTTCCAAAAAATATATATATAATGTTTGGGGGTTCTAAGTAATATTCTAGCAAAAAATACTGATTTTAACTTGTAAGCAACAAAATTCAGAAATAGGCCTTTAAGTGGTCAAAAATTATGGGACCCGAACTTGAAAAATCAAAAGTCCTAATTTTGAAGGCTTATATGCAAGTTATTGGCTTTAAAAAGGGTATAGGGCCCGGATACAACCCCAAGAGACATGTAACAATGCAAAATCTATTTTTTTAAAAGATCGTTTTTACAGGAGCAGTGATATTAATAATGCTTCAAGTGAAACAATAAAAATGAAAAATTCCTTCAAATATATTGCCTGGGGGATCCCCTAGCCTGTAAAGTGGCGCATCTGTACCATATATAGAACCTGCTGCAGCAAAACTGACATTTATAAAGAAACAAAATGACATTTAAATTGCTGGCAATATAATACCATTGTCGGCAATACAAAAATGTTAAATAAAATGTTGTAGGGGTCCTCCACTAATCCATACCAGGGTATCTGGGTCTGGTTTGGATTTTAAGGGGAACCCCATGCCAAATTTAAAAAAATTGGTGTGGGGTCCCCCCAAAAACCATACCAGACCCTTATCCAAGCATGCAGCCCGGCAGGTCAGGCAAAGCTTTGTCCAATCAGGGCTTAGAATGCACTGTGCAATGCGCGGTGCATTGTGGGACCCTCGGCAGGCAAACATCCCGCTGAGCGCCCCACAAATTTGGGTGTTCGCTAAACGGGTGAACAGGCGTTGTTTAGGCCGAACTTATGCTCAGTCCAAACAGCTCGCCCAACACTATTAAGAATTAATAGCACCCCCACGCATCTCAAATGAAAAAGAGTTGCGCTACATATTTGAAATAATGAAAGAATCAAAATAAATGAAAATAAGAAGAAACATAATTATTGCGCAAAATTTAAAAATAAATACAGTGAAAATGCAGTGAAAAAAAATTAGTCCTCTTCAAATGTGATCAGAAATTCGATGTGTGTATCTCACATATGGGGACATCCATCCCCATATGTGAGATCCAGACTGGAACACCACCAGCACGTCACTCCGCCCTACTTGTTTCGTCATAGAGGACGTAATGCGGGGCACCTGCTAAAGAGCATTGAATTTCTGTGTGTTTTGGGAAAGCACGTAAATTTGCAAGCAATCCTGGCCCACAAAAATGTGATCCTAGCTTTAACCACTTCAGCTCTGGAAGATTTTACCCCCTTCATGACCAAGCCATTTTTTGCTATTCAGCACTGTGCTACTTTAAGTGGTAATTGCGCGGTCATGCATGCTGTGCTCAATCGACCCTTTTTTTTTTTTTTGCAATATAAATGAAAAAAGAAAAGACCAAACATTTTGAAAAAAAAAATGTTTTACTTTCTGCAATAAAATATATCCAATAAAGAAAATTTCAAAAAACAAATTTCTTCATAAATTTTGGCCAAAATGTTCCCAATAAGTGTGAAATTATTGACAACCACTACTAAAGAGAAAGTCGCTCCAGTTGAGCACATTAGTCATCCATCCACAGCATAGCCAGGGTTTAGGTGAAGGTGCTAGCAAAGCTCATCTGCAGAGACGCAACAAAAAGAAATCTGGAATTCGCTGCAACATGTCACCTTTATTGATCCTTAATGCAAATGACATCACAGAATGTGCGGGGTACAGTTAAATCTGACGCGCTTCTCGCTGTGACTAGTGCTTACTTATAACCTCCAAAGAAAGGTGAGTTTATGAGTAGGCGCTAGTCACAGCGCAAAACATGTCAACTTTTACTGTACCCCGCACTGTCTGTTAAGTCTTAGGCATGAAGCATCAATAAAGGTAAAGTGTTGCAGCGAATTCCAGATTTCTTTTGATTTTGTTTATTGATTGGTTTCCGTGAAAGTTATAGCACCTACAAACTATGAGATAGATACTGGAATTTTTTTTGTTTTTTTATACTACTATGGTGGTGATCAGTGACTTATAACAGGACTGAGATAGTGCGGCGGGCACTGAAACTAACTGGGGGACTGATTACCTGCTACGGACATTACCAATGACACTAATACAGTGATCAGTGATTATACTATACACTGTCTCTGTACTAATGACACTGGCTGGGAAGGAGTTAACATGTGGGGCGATCAAGGGGTTAAATGTGTACCTAACTATGTGTAACATTTGTAAAGTATGCTGCTTTTACTAAAAGATCTCTAAGTATCTCATCCCTGCTTTGCATATAGATTGTTCCCTGTGTACAGAGCTCTGTGTTGAATGTCAACAAAGAGCTCTGAGCTGTGAATGTACACAGCCAATCAGCAAGTACCGGCTTGGACTTGCTTACAGGCAATCGTAGTGGGTGCTGGTCGGGGGGGGGGGATACATGCGTGCAACCGATACCCGGAAGTAGGTAGCGACGAACGAGTATGTTGCTTTTCCTACAATAGTCGCCCATCCGCAGTACATTGTGGGTGGTTGTTAAGTGGTTAATCAACATTAATGCAACTGAAATTAGACTCAACATACACGTTACAATCAGACCATACAAACAACCTTAGATCTACCAAAACTATGCAATCTAAGGACCTACTGAAAACTATCCATTTAATTTATTGTAGCACCCTCCCAGTTCAGTGTAGGCTGCTGTGTAAATTTAGTTAGCGCCTCTGTAAACATTGGTGCAGGTGTTGACTACTTGGGTCTGTTCGGTGTCTCACAGGCTGCTGTTCTGCTAATCCCTGGTCTTCAAAAATTCCTGGAAGTATAGTGTAAGAGAGAGCAGAACCAGCAGTCTGAATATTTATAGTGCTCCAGCCAATCCCTAGAAAGGTGTGCCCAGAAGGTGGACAGAGAGCCCATAAATATTCTGGCAGCAGAGTGCAGAGCTCCTGGGTCCAGACCTTTAGGAGGAGGCCCCTGTGCTGGGGGCTCTGCCCCATGGGGCAGAGAGAGAGACAGAGAGGAAGCTGAGGAGCCTTTGAAGACATCAAGGTCCCAGCTAGACTTAGTTGGGGGGCCTTCCAAGGAGAACCCTGGTATGAGAAATGCCAGAAGAGAGTTGGTGAAAGGGAGTCCAACTGTTCTGGGACTGGGAGTGAGTAAAAAATAAACCCAAAAAGAAACCCCTAAACTAAATCTTGAGCCAAAGGAAGAGTGCAGAAAATGAGGTGTGCTTGGCTGTGCATGCTTTAAGTGGGAAAAATAGGCCCAAATTACTAGAAGCTCCTGCGGGGGTGGAGCTACATTCTGTCCAATTTATATCTTATCAGGCAGGCCATTGCACTACATACTTGCTGGTAGGTCCAAAAGAGAATGTATAGTCAGATTGTAATCTGCATAGTGATCTTTAACCACCTAAGGCCCGCTTTATAGCAGTTTTACTGCTACAGGGAGGCACTTCTGTGCCAGATCACATATACATATACGTGACTTGGCTCTTCCCGGTAGGAGTCGCGCATGTGTGCCACATGCAGCTCGCTCCTGCTGTAATTACAATATAGGATTTTTATAGCGGCAACAGTTTGCGCAGCACTTTACAATTTGAGGGTAGACAGTACAAATGCAATACACTTTAATACAGGAGGAATCAGAGGGCCCTGCTTGTTAGAGCTTACAATCCAAGAGGGAGGGTCAAGAGATACAAGAGGCAATAACTGTGGGGGATGTGCTGATGGAGAAAATAAGAGTACAGTTGTTAGGTGGGGGGCCAGATAGGCTTCTTTGAAGAGAGTTTTCAGGGATCATCTGAAAGTGAACAAAGTAAGAGATAGTTGGACAGATTGGAGTAGAGCATTCCAGAGGATGGGAGAGGCTCGGAAGAAGTCCTGGAGGTGAGCATGGGATGAGGTGACAAGGGAGCTGGAGAGCAGGAGGTCCTGGGAGGAATGAAAAGAATGATTTGTTGGTATTTTGAGACCAGTATGTAGATGGGGGCCAAGTTATGGATGGCTTTGTAAGCTATGCTTAGTATCTTGAATTTAATTTGTAGGTTGAGTGGCAGCCAATGGATTGGCAGAGCAGGGTAGCAGGCACTAAACGGGTTGGAAGGTGGATGAGCCTGGCAACACAGTTCATGGTGGCCTGAAGGGGGGTGGGGGGTAGCCTCTTTAAAGGTAAGCCAATGAGGAGGGAGTTGCAGTAACGGAGATGAGAGATGACCAGGGAGTGGATTAGAAGCTTTGTGGTGTCATTGGTTAGGAAGGGGCGTATCCTGTGATCACCCGCCGATCATTGAGCAGAGAGGCCGAACAGCGGTCTGCCTATGTAAATGTGAAATCCCTGCAAAGCAGGGAATAAATTCCATCTCTTCCCCTAGTAAAAGCACCTCCCACACTACACAAAAAAACCAGCTAGGCACACAGTTAACCCTATAATCGCCCCTGATTTTAAACCTTCCCAGCCAGTGTCATTTGTACAGTGACAGTGATCACTGTTTTAGTGTCAATGCTCCCCAAAAAGTGTCAGTTAGTGTCAGAATGTCTGCCACAATTTTGCAGTCTTGCTATAAGTAAGTCGCTGATCGCCACCATTACTAGTAAAAAAACAAAAATAAAAATCCCATAATTTGTAGACGCTGTAACCTTTGCGCAAACCAATCAATATACGCTTTTTGAGTTTTTCTTAACCAAAAACATGTAGCAGAATACATATTGGCTTAAATTTATGAAGAAATTAGATTTTCTCATAGGATTTATTTTGCAGCAGAAAGTAAAAAATATATATATATATATATTTTTTTAATTGTCGCTTTTTTTTTTGTTTATAGCGCAAAAAAAATAAAAAATGCAGAGGTGATCGAATATCGGTAAAAGAAAGCTCTATTTGTGGGGGGAAAAGTGACATAAATTTTATTTAGGTACACGACCGCACAATTGTCAGTTAAAGTAACTATCGAAAAAAATGGCCTGGTTATGAATGGGGGTAAATCTTCCAGAGCTGAAGTGGTTATAGAAGCCAAGTGACAGTCCACCACCAGGGCATTAGGGGAATGGAGGAGAGCGCTAGCTGCCCGGTGGAAGGAGGATTGGGTAAGTAAACCTGCTTTTTCTGGTAACTTAGCCCTAAATGAGCGGGTCAGTCCAACTACAAGAGAAGATGGAGATAGGCTTTAACAAAGTTATGCACACTCTGGAGCTAGAAGGCAACATTTCAGATCTGGAAGTGCAGCCGTCCACCTTCAGGTGCCCTTTCACCCCTGGATTCTAAAGCTGAAGAGTTACACTCCAACAAAGCAAAGAAAACTAAATAAGAGGGGAAATAAAAGTAATACAAAGGAAGCCAGTGCTGGGTTATTCATGTATGAATGAATATTTTGATTCTTGCATAAGCCAAATCGTCACCAATTATTCCAAGTCACATTCTCTTTTGTCTGAGGAGGGAAAACCTTACTGATGGTTTGATCCCACTCCATTGCCCCGGAGGTCCTGTAGGTCTATTCCCAGGTGTTTGGTGGATGTGGTCGGCACAAGCATAGGGACTCCATTCCCTGATACTTTGTGGGAACCAGTGCTTTCTCCTAAAGGATAGGCCATGTTGATCTCCATGTGTTACCCCTGCACTCCCATTACATGAACCGTACCCCCCCCCCCCACCCATCCCCCCCCCCCCCCGTGTGGGGCTAATAATGATGCATATAGCGTGCCCTGCCTAAACATATTTAATAGACAAGGCGTGAGGGCTGTCTGGACCACGGAGGATGCAGATGGAGCAGAGGTACCGTATATGTTGCAGTTTAAGGAAGGCCACACCCTCTAAACCCAGGGCTCTAGACCCAAGACCTAAGTCTCAGGACTCTGGACCCAGGACTCGAGACTCAGGACTCCGGACACAGGACTCTGAACCCAGGACATGGGATGCTGGACTGAGGACTCTAGACCCAATTCTCGGGTCTCTGGCCTCAGGACTCTTGGACCCAGGACTTAGCACTCAGAACTCTGTCTCGGGATCCAGGACTCAGGACCAAAGATTCTTTTGTATTTATGATTCCGGATCCTGGAACAAGAAATCAGGACTTACTCTGGAATCAGGACTCTGGACTGCTCGGGACCCAGGATTCTTGACTCCTCTGTACTCCTGTGGACCCAGTACTCAGGACACGTGACTCTGGACCCAGGACATAGAACTCTGGACTCAGGACTCTAAACCCAGGACTCAGGGCTCTAGACCCAAGACCTAAGACTCAGGACTCTGGACCAAGGAATCAACACTCAGTGTGGAAGGCACAGATTGATTACGGTTGTAGCCAGTGTTAACTCTGTATGTTGTTGCTTTTATTTCTTGTATTGTATTGTTGGTTTTTTGAGTTTGTTATATGAATAAATTTCAATAAAAATATATAATAATAAAAAAAAAAGGAATCAACAATCAGGGCTCTGGACACAGGACTCCAGACACAGGACTTGGAAATGCTGGACTCAGGACCCTAGACCCAAGATCCAAGACTCAAGACTCTGGATTTAGGACTCTGGACCCAGGCCTCAGAACTCTGGACCCAGGCCTCTGTCTCAGAATCCAGGACTCAGGACCCCAGACTCCGTTGGATTCATGATTCTGGATCCTGGATCCAGGAACAAGGACTTAGGAATCTAGAATCAGGACTCTGAACTCAGGACCCTGGACTGCTCTGGACTCAGGATTCTTGACTCATCTGGACTCCTGTAGACCCAGTACTCAGGACACGTGGCTCTGGACCCAGGACTCAGGACTCTGGACCCAGGACTCTGTCTCAGGGTCCAGGACTCAGGACCCCAGACTCCGTTGGATTCATGATTCTGGATCCTGGATCCAGGAACGAGGACTTAGGACTCTAGAAGCAGGACTCTGAACTCAGGACCCTGGACTGCTCTGGACTCAGGATTCTTGACTCATCTGGACTCCTGTGGACCCAGGACTCAGGACACGTGGCTCTGGACCCAGGACTCAGGACTCTGGACCAATTACCCAGCACACAGGACTCAGGACCCAGTACTTAGGACTCTGGACTGCTCTGGCCTCAGGCCTCTGGACTCGGAAATCAGGTCTATGGAATGAGGACACTGGGCTCAGCACCCAGAACTCTGGACTCTTGTGGACGTAGGATTCTGAACTGCTCTGGATTCAGGACTCCTCTGAAGTCAGGACTGTGGACTCATGGTTCTGGATCCTGGACACAGGACTCTGGATTCATGATTCTGGACTCAGGACCCACAGTCTCTGTTACCTCTTCTTAGCACCAGATTCCAAGCAGCTAGGTAAAGGACTGACTCAGGTGCCACATCTGGAACTTTAGCTTGGTGTGGAAATGCAAGGCTTAGGGATGAGTCCATGGATCCACCATACAGAGGAGAGGATAGGAAGAGACAAATACAGAGACATTGCTGAAAATAAACACCGAAATCATGTCTAAAAGCAACTCAATTTTACCGCACGGCGCACATTTCCTCCTAATGAACCTACATTATAAACTGTATCTGCTATTTATAACTCAGAATTTATAATTAGGAACCAGTCCAAGCCAGTCACAGGCTTGATTATTTCCCAAGAAAACCTTTTTTTTTTTTTTTTTAATTCTTTCAAAGTGAGAGTTAATTTTAGTTATAGCGCACTGGAAAGCAAACCAGAAATAGCCGTCCATACAACCTTATACGTGTCTGTGCAAGCGTGCACCAAACTCAACCATTACAACAGCGACCTCTTGTGGCTTACTGGTCACATTGCTTAAATTGCATGTACAGCCAAAACTTTTTTTAACTATAGAGATGAATTAGAACCCCTGTCAGGTTTTTATACACCTTTGATTGGGAAGTGTGGTACTGGCAGGATCACCAGGTGAGAATAAAAGGGGAAAGGCCGAAAAAAGTAAACTGATGCAGCCACCACATCTAAGGACTGGTAAGCTACAATATATTACATGATAGTTCTTGGGTTTTGAAACAATTGTTCTGATTTAACCACTTTACGACCACCCGCCGCAGTTATACTGCAGCAGGCAGCCGCTCCTGGGCAAACCGCCGTAGCTATATGTCGGTCACGCGCAGGCAGCTAGGGGGCGAGCGTGCACCGCTGGGCGCGCGCTCCTGCCCACGCTCATCAGTGGGGAAGCCGATGGACGGGGCAGGCGGCTCCGATTGCCGCCTGACACCCGCGATCGTTCCTCGCTGAGAGAGAAGGACGTCAGCTGTTGTAAACACAGCTGACTGTTCTTCTCCCTGGAATGATCACAGAGCCCCTGTGATCCTTCTATATAGGAACACAGTTCTCTATGATAATTTCACAAGCCACGCCCCCCCCCACAGTTAGAAACACTCCCCTAGGTACACATTTAACCCCTTTCTCACCCACAGTGTTAACCCCTTCCCTGCCAGTGTCATTATTTTAGCACTGATTACTGTAGTAATGTCACTGGTCCCCCAAAAAGTGTCAAAAATGTCAGTCAGGGAGTCCGATCTGTCCTCCGCAATGTCGCAGTCCTGCAAAAAAATTGCAGATCGCCGCCGTTACTAGTAAAAAAAAAAAAAAACAATAAAAATGACATAAATCTTTCTGTAGTTAGTAGATGCGATAACTTTTGCGCAACCCAATCAAAATACGCTTATTGTGATTTTATTTACCAAAAATATGAAGCAGAAAACAATTTGGCCTAAAATGATAGAAAAATTTTGATTTTTAATTTATTTATTTTTTTTGGGAATGTTATATAGCATAATGTGTACAATATTTTTTTTTTTTTTTTCAGAATTGTCGCTCTTTTTTTGTTATAGCGCAAAAAATTAAAATTGCACAGGTGATCAAATACCACCAAAAGAAAGCTCTATTTGTGGGGGAAAAAAAGAACATCAATTTTATTTTGGTACAAGTCGCACAACTGCGCAATTGTCCGTTAAAGTAACGCAGTGCCGAAACGCAAAATATGGCCAGGTCATTAGGGGGGCAACAGACAGCAATAAAAACCTGACAGGGGTTCTATTCTCTCCTCCCTCTATCCAACACTAAAGAAAAAGTTTTGCCTTTAGTTATACTTTAATGTTATTGTAAGGATTTAAAGTGTTACTGAACCCAGGATCCTGCATTCTCTATATCTGTATTTTGCTCTTGTAGATTTTTGCTCGCTTCCTGTCATGTAGAACTGTTGTTACCAGGATGGAGTTCTTAGCAGTAAAATCTGACAGAGGGTCAGATCTTTCCTAGCTTCATCCAAATAGTTGGATGTACACTTTTTAACAATGGTGCGAAGAGCTTACACTTTTGTAATGGTGCATGTGGCAAGTTTTTCACTTTGTAAAACTTGGGCACATCAGCAATTATTGCACATCTTAAAGTGTTACTAAACCCAGGAGCTTGCAGTCACTATATCTGGTCTCCCCAGGAGCCTGCATTCACTATATCTGGTCTCCCCAGGAGCCTGCAGTCACTATATCTGGTCTCCCCAGGAGCCTGCATTCACTATATCTGGTCTCCCCAGGAGCCTGCAGTCACTATATCTGGTCTCCCCAAGAGCCTGCAGTCACTATATCTGCTCTCCCCAGGAGTCTGCAGTCACTATATCTGGTCTCCCACAGTACACAGAACATGGAAATGCAATTATTTTAGTAAATATAAACTGCTAAATACATTTTCTCATCAGCAGTATATAGCAGGCTTGTGAGTTCTATCAGTCTGGTTAAAGCGGTAGTATACCGCTTTTTTCCACTTTTAACTACAGGTAAGCCTATAATAAGGCTTACCTGTAGGTACAACTAATATCTCCTAAACCGGCACAATTTAGGAGATATTACCACTGCATGCAGCCGCTCACGCGAGTGGCGCATGCGCTCTGAAGGTCCCAGCGGACCTTCAGCTTTCCATGCGCGGGAGTGACGTCATCACGGCTCCGGCCAATCACAGCGCCGGAGCCGACGTACCCGGAAGAGACCCTAAGGGATCATGTCAGCTCCCACAGCGGTGTCCGGGGGTTCGTGTCGGGGCTTCGTTCTAAGGTAAGTAATTCATAATGAGCTAGTATGCGATGCATACTAGCTCATTATGCCTTTGTCTTGCAGGGTTTATTTATTTATTTATTTTTTAGGTTTACAACCGCTTTAAAGCTTGTGGGAGAAGTTTTTATGGTTGCAGGAAAGAAATTTGCTTGGGGTATGGCCGGCTTTAGGTTCCCCAGTGAGTATAACAAGCATGCTTTACTGCATATACAGACTGATTTTACTGTTGTGGGTTTAGTAACACTTTAAGTTCTGTACATGCTACGAATTTAGATTTTTTCTAACTGCATTACTTTGTGGCGTTTTGTGGTTTTTACACAGCCCCAGGTCAGTGTCCAAGCCTTCCTACTCATTAGGACCATTTTAAAAATGTACACCGAACAAAATTATAAACGCAACACTTTTGTTTTTTTCGCCCATTTTTCATGAGCTGAACTCAAAGATCTAAGACTTTTTCTATGTACACAAAAGGCCGATTTCTCTCAAATATTGTTCACAGATCTGGATAAATCTGTGTTAGTGAGCACTTCTCCTTTGCCGAGATAATCCATCCACCTCACAGGTGTGGTGTACCAAGATGCTAATTAGACAGCATCAGAGGCGTAACTAGAACCTTCAGGGCCCCCGGTGCAAGAAACCATGAAGGGCCCCCCCTGGCCGGGGCCCTTCCCTACAAGCCTGGGGCTCTTCCCACCAATCCTGGGGCCCTTTACTCTCATTGCAGGGCCCTTTATTATGGTCCCGCAGCGGAACCCTTTCACAAGTTCTGCAGTGGGCCCCTTCCTGCCATATTGGGGCCTCCCCACAGTGGTGGAATGCCAGGGCCCGGTGGCAAGTGTGGCCTTTGCAATCCTGGAAGTTCACCCACTGGTGTCAGTAGTTTTTATTTTTTGGTATTTTAATTGTATTATTTTTTATCAGTTTATTTTTTTATTTTTTGCAATGTCACTGACTATGACTCTGTCCAAATCTGTCCTGCAGCAGCCGGCAGGAGAGGGAAGGGAGCACAGTGGAGGGGGCAGCACAGTGGGGGGGGACCAGAGGAGCACACAGAGGCCCAGAGACAGCAGAACACAAGTGAACTGGATAGAAGGAGTGGCAGGGGCAGCATACAGAGGAACCAATCTCCTCCATTTTCCTCCTGCAGCTACAGGAGGAAAAAGGAGGACAGTGATTTCTCTACATGCTGGATATTGGCAGGACCTGGAAAACGCTGTCGTATACACCGATCCAGAGCATCCCAAACATGCTCATTGGGTGACATGTCCAGTGAGTTACACTTTAAGATAAGATCATGAATTACAATTGTAAGTTATTGACAACATCTCTGTTTCCAGCATGCAAGCTCATAATCCTATTGAAAGACAAACTTGTTCCCATACAAAGTGTCTCAGTTCTGTTGCTCACTTGATCAATAATTTTTCACCCTGGCCGATTGACTCAGTTGGACCAAATCCAATTGAAAACTGAGTCTAAATCAATCGGAAGGGAAGTTATAACTATTGATCATTTGCAGATTTTATCATCAAAGGATCAAAACACATATGGCCACTATTAGACTGGCATCACTGGAACAGGTGTCCCCATTGGAGGATTTCCCCTTACTTCCTATGGTGACTGCTGAAAAATATGCATTTACCATCACTTCTCTGGCCCAGTTCCAATGGTCATCAGGCAGACAGAAAGGAGGTATTGGCCCCAGACAGGGACACACCCAGCAATCCCAAAAAAATAAAAAATAACTAACAGGGGGTCTAACCTTTCCACCCTCTATTGAAAAAAATGAAAAAAAAATTTCATAAAGATAGCATTTCAAGGGAGAGTCCATCTCAAAGATCAGACAAGAACCATAACACCAAAAATTGCCCTTCCTTCAACACATCTGATCCCATCTTCTGACTCAGATGCTCTCTAGTTGGCAGTATTGGTGTCAGAAACTTTGGCACACCGATTTGCATCACTGCGTTGGTTATACATTTTATACTTTGAGAACATTCATTTTTCATAACCAAAAAACTTCCTGACTGTCAAACCTAACCTCCAATCTTAATCCTTAAAGACAACCTGCCCAAGAGAAACATTTGGTTAACATTTGAGTTGAGAAGAAAAGTGGTGGTGGACCTCTGCAGAGAGGACCTTCTGCAGGGGACAGCACCAGAAAGGAGGTGAGTAGCGATGAACAAAAGTTCAGTTTTGCTGGATGTTTGCCGAATAATTTGAGGAGAACCCCATTGAAGTCTATGTGAGCTAAACATTTTTCAAGGACAATTTGCAAACTTTTGGGGAAAAAAGGGAATGGGTAGCTGGGCACCGCCATAGGGGGACGTGTTCCAATACAATTAGAAAAAAAAATACAATTTAACAGAGAGTAACTCTTTTCAATGCCATGGACAGTGAAAGAGTAACCCATTCATCATTCACAGGGGCAGATATCTGGGGACCCCCCTATTTTGAAGGGTGCTTCAAGATTCGGATAAGTTCCAACCCCTGGGCCAGGGACTGTGTGAAGAGGCCCTTTTCTCCATTAATACGGAGACAAGGTTCCCTGCCAGGGGGATCCTCCACATGTTGAGGACATATGTCCTGATAAGATTATGAAGAGGGGGCTACTGCACATTCGCTGCCCCTCCCTACCATGGTCAGACAAGGGTCAGGTGTGATTTTGGGGGGTCCCCATGCTTTTTTTTCTTTTTTTTCAAAATCCATACCAGACCATTATCTTGGATTAGGGTCTGATATGGATTTTGGGGGAACCAATGACACAACCAAAAGTAGAAGTCCAGACAATTCCTAAATCTGCTCTTGCCTCATTCTAAGCTCTATACTAACTACCCTGTAGAGGAAAGATGTCTATACTTATGCCATGGGTGTTCTGGTCCAGTCACATGGTCTCCCCAGCAACCTACTTCAGAGGACAAGGCGCTACCAAAAAGGGATGGAATGCCTGGGCAATGAGGTCATCCATAGGTGTCAGGGTTTGGACTTGAACCTGGGATCTCTGCTGTGTCTGGCAATGACTCTTCTTGCTGAGCCACCTGAAATGCTGGACAGTTCCCTGGACAATGCTTAAATGATCCTGCCTTGAAGCTTGTTTGCCTTGAACCTTGAACTCTTTGCTCCTCCCATAATCTTCCTAATTTAAGCCATGTCTCTGCACTTCCTGTTTGCCAAATTATTGTGCTCTCTCCAGCCAAAATCTCCCTCTTGTCTCTCCTGCTGCCGTCCGTAACTTCACTACCATTCTTTATATACCTTTGGTTTGTTCTTTTTGTAAATTCAATGTTTATTGAAGGTATAGAAAGGATAAAGGTATACAAGTCAACAAAGGCAGTTAATTGAAATACAGCCGAGCATCAAGAAAACAGCATTACATGAGGCGTAAATCAGATAAACATAGCCGTATGCGAAAAATGATAATATATATCGCAGCAGTGTACGTTTCAGGATGGCCGGTCCCAGAGAGAACCACACCCCTACCGGCTTCTGTCACATGGCCGGCATACCGGAGCGTGGAGGGTACCTCACGGGGTCGCCAATCCGAGGAACCACAAGAAGGTAGTAGTGTCACGTATACCTTATAGGAACTGGGGAAATTTTCAAATAAGAAAAAGAAAAACAGGTAGAAGAAGGAAAGAGCAAAGATCAGGAAGCACCACATCGGAAGGGGACGACACAGGGAGGAGGGGGGGAGGGACGACATAACACACATAAAAAGGGACAAGGGGGTGAGTAAGTAGGGGAGAAGGCCATCGAGTGCGAGCAAATCAGCTATGCGACAAGGTCTCGGTATTCTGTGGTCGAGCTGAACTCATGCCAATAAAACCAACGCTTGAGGAACCCATCTCTAGTGCCCCGCTCGGCCGCCAGCAAGTCCTCCATCTCATTAATAAACGCTACTTTGCGCAACCACATCGCCACAGTAGGAGGACGGGATTGCTTCCATAGGAGAGGAATACAGCTCTTGGCTGCTGTTAGCAGTATCGGCAAAATTGACTTCCGATAAGACGCCCTTGGGAAGCTGTGATGGTGAAGGAGGAAGAGGGCTGGTTCCAGGGTAAGGGTGTGATCTGTGAATTTTTGGAAAATACGGAGGACCTCCGACCAAAAATACTGTAATTTTTTGCAGGACCAAAAAATGTGGAGGAGGGATCCCACCTCCACGCCACATCGCCAGCAAAGATCAGAACAGGAGGGGAACATCCTTCGAAGTTTAACCGGGGTATAGTACCACCTGGTCAAGAGCTTATAACCCATCTCCTGGTATTTAGAGCATGTGGAGGTTTTGTAGGTGAAGAAGAGGATACGTTCGACGTGATAATCCGAAAGGGAAACACCCAAATCACGTTCCCATAGAGACATGTATGGGGGTCTGGAAGGCTGTCCGGGTGACGTCACGATACGATAAAGCAGGGAAATAGCATGGCGCACCGGAGCATCCGATGCGCACAACTCCTCAAACGGCGTGAGTTTGGTTTGTTCTTTGACAACGCTTCTGCTTAATCCCAACCTTCAACCATTTATTACTGATCTTTGGCTTGTTTACTGACTATGCTTCTGCTTGATCCCTACCTGCTTATCTGCTACTGGATCCCAGCTTGCTCACCTCCTGCTGGGGCGATCCTGAGGACTATTACTAACATGCAGCAAAATCCATCTCCACCATCAGGAGCTCTGGTGAATACCGGTTAGTAATTAGACCTCGCACATCAGGTGAACCTGACTGGCCTCTGAGCCTGACTCCAGAATGTGACAATAGGCTTACAATGGGGCATCCATTGTCAACTGTCCCTCCTCTACCATGAAGCAGGTGCTGGGAGATAATCACATTACCGGACATGTACCCCATGTATTTTTTTTCCCCCTGGGCGCTCCAGCCTGGTCATGTGATCAGCTCCCAGTCCTGGCTCCAGGGCACCGGAAGGGAGTGCCCAAGGAATAGGTATGTATATTGTAGACTGTAAGCCAGATCCATCCCAGCACACTGCTTCAAAGGAGGCTACCATTTTTCCCAGAAACCTCATGCCATTGTACTTGGTTACTAGGACGCAGGTGGCTGCCAGCATCCTAGCAACCAAGGAGCTGGAAGTCATTAATTTAGAAGCAGTAATAATACCACTAAATTAAATAATTTTCCAGCTGCATCAGTCTTGAGATTCAGCAATCGGTCACTGGCCAATTAATTCACAGTGAGCATGTAAAGTTTGGGTCAAACGCTACATGGCCACAAACACAAACCTAATCCCTCAAGCAAAGTATTGCAGCTAGAGCTCTTTCATAATTTTTTTTCCCTGATCAGCTATAGAATTTTTCATTAGAAAAATAAAAAAGTCCCAGTTTAATAACGTCCGGCTAGTGACACAAGCTGCATTGTCCCAGAATAACCTCATCAACAGGTGACAATGGAAGTTAACATGCCGAAGAGCTTCTCCTGCCCCAGCTGCATTAATGGTAATTATATTTCCTCATACTATTGTTCTGAAGTTGCTCATGGTGTCCTCTGAGCACACGTGTAAAATGCTTTGATAATTTCATCAGTGGCGGATCTTTTATGCCAGACATCTAAACCCACATTAATATATTCCAGCAGATGTTACCCTGAACTTCTTTTTTTAATATAGTTAAATAAAACTGAGAATTTCTTTCAAGTGAGAACATTGAGGAACGTTGTGAACAGTGCCAAGAGATAATTAATGTGATGTCATCGTTTCTGGTATAACGAGATGTGACAAATAAATGTCACTTCAAATTACAGGCCTTGTTCATTTCACAATGATTGAAAGGTGGATCAAAGATGTGAAGAAAAATTAATGATGCCTTTCGCCGTCCATTGTGGTGAAATCAAAATGGATTAAAGAATTCCAGGTATGGATATTTCATACATAATTACATTGTCCCAGCTTGGGTCAGTATGACTACACTTTATTGTCAAAAGTATTTGGACGCCTGCCTTAACACGCATATGATGACATCCCAGTCTTAGTCCGTAGGATTCAGTATTGAGTTGGCCCACCCTTTGCAGCTATAGCAGCTTCAACTCTTCTGGGAAGGCTGTCCACAAGGTTTAGGAGTGTATCTATACTTGAATATTTGACCATTCTTCCAGAAACGCATTTGTGAGGTCAGGCACTTATGTGGACGAGAAGGCTTGGCTCGCATTCTCCGCTCTAATTCATCCCAAAGGATGCCTTAAGAGTTCCCTTCACTGGAACTAAGGGGCCAAGCCCAACCCCTGAAAAACAACCCCACACCATAATCCCCCCTCCACCAAATGATTTGGACCAGTGCACAAAGCAAGGTCCAGAAAGACATGGAACTCTTAAGGCATCAGCATACATTTTGGACAATATAATAATCCCAACTTTGTGGGAAAAGTTTGGGGATGGCCACAAGTGCACAAAGCAAGGTCCATAAAGATATGGATAAGCGAGATTGATGTGGAGGAACTTGACTGGCCTGCACAGAGTCCTGACCTCAACCATGATAGAACATATTTGGGATGAATTAGAGTGGAGACTGCGAGCCAGGTCTTCTTGTCCAACATCAGTGCCTGACCTCACAAATGCGTTTCTGGAAGAATGATCAAACATTCACCTAGACCCACTCCTAAACCTTTTGGACAGCCTTCCCAGAAGAGTTGAAGCTGTTATAGCTGCAAAAGGTGGGCCAAATCAATAATGTACCCTACAGACTAACACTTGGGTGCCCTTAAAGATCATGTGCGTGTAAAGGCAGGCGTCCCAATACTTTTGGTAATATAGTACTTGTATAAAGCATACCAGACCTATACCCCTGGAAGCTGGAATCATTGAAGTGGACTGTGCTATTCCAATGATCTGCACTAGCTACCTTCTAGCTAGCTAGCTAGCTTCTGAACACAGGAGGTCGGCTACTTGGCTTGGGTGCCATTCAGAGAATGCTTTGTATTCTCTGAATTAATGCAAAGCGTCCTCTGATTGGATGAGGCAGAGAACATGAGACCAGCACCCTGCCTCTCCACTTCGTCCAATCATAGAACACTTTGCATTTGCTAAAAAGATGTAAAGCATTCTCTGAATGGCACCCATGGCGAGCTGCTGTTCTCCTGTGTTCGGAATGCAGCAGGCCAGCCGATTGGCAAGTGGAGATCTCTGAAATAGAGGTATCTACTTAAGTGATATCCAGCTTCTTGTGATATTAGCCAGATAGGGTATATACTGTACATACTTATACATTGGTTCAAGTTGGAACAATGTAACAATGTAAAAGCATAACATGCCTGAAATTCTTCTTCAGGCCTGTTTCACATTGGCTTCAGCTTGTATAAGAGCAGTGTGATGCAAACCAGACGGGTCATTGTAGCTAACAGTCCTATGACTGTGTAACCTGTCTCCTCGTATACGAGTAATAAATGCATCTTTCCTTGTATCAGCTTGCGGTCTAAAGGTGATTTCCCTTACAACAGCAAGCTTTGTTGAAGCTTTTAACTGCTTTAAGGCCACCCGCCACACATTTACTGTGGCAGGCTGCCTCTCCTGTGCCAACCGACGTAGCCCTACGTTGGTCACGTGCCTGGTGCTAGGGGGGCAAGCGCGCACCGCTGCCGGCGGGCTTTCACGCCCACTAGGCAGCAGGGATGCCGACGCATGGGGCTGGCGGCCGCGATTGCCGCCGGGCACCCTCGTGCGCTCCCTGCTGAGAGAGAAGGACTGTCAGCTGTTGTAAACATTTCTCTGAAATGATTACAGAGCGCCTGTGACCCTTCTATATAGGATCACAGGTCTCTATGATCATTTCACAAGCCCCTCCCCCATACAGTTAGAAAAAACTCCCCTAGGCTCACACTTAACCCTTTAAACACCCGTAGGTTAACCCCTTCCCTGCCAATGACATTAGTACAGTAACATATGCATATTTTTAGCACTGATTACTGTAGTAACGTCACTGGTCCCCCCAAAAGTGTCAAAAATGTCAGTTAGGGGTCCAATCTGTCCACCGCAATGTCGCAGTCCCACTAAAAAATTGCAGATCGCCGCCATTACTAGTAAAAAAATAAATAAATAAAAATGACATAAATCTTTCCCCTAGTTTGTAGACACGATAACTTTTGCACAAACCAATCAAAATACGGGGATTTTTTTTACCAAAAATATGAAGCAGAAAACAAATTGGCCTAAAAGGATGAAAAACTTTGATTTTTAAATATATTTTATCGGGAATGTTATATAGCAGAATGTGAAAAATATTGTTTTTTTGTTTTTTTCAGAATTGTCGCTCTTTTTTTGTTTATAGCACAACAAATAAAAATCGCACAGGTGATCAAATACCACCAAAAGGAAGCTCTATTTGTGGGGAAAAAAAGGGCATTCATTTTATTTGGGTACAGTGTCGCAATGAACGCGCAATTGTCCGTTAAAATAACGCAGTGCCAAATCGCAAAAAAATGGCCTGGTCAATAAGGGGGTAAATCCTTCCGGTCCAGAAGTGGTTAAGGGTCCATTCACACTAGCGCGACTTGTCAGGCGATTTGGTCGCCTGACAAGTCGCGGTCGCTCGCTCGCCATTGAATAGTACAGGACCCGTTCTAATAGGAGTGACACAAGTCGCTCCGACTTAGAAAAAGGGTCCTGTACTACTTTGGGGCGACCTGGAGGCGACTTGCATTGACTTCAATTATATGAAGTCCCTGCAAGTCGCGCCGAGGTCGCGGTGCACGCTGTGCGCCGAGGTCGCGGTGCACACAGGTCGCCCCAGCAAGTCGTGTCGCCGCAGTGTGAATGGACTCTTAAGGGCCATTCAACTCCAGTTTGTAAATGTTGACCACAGATCCTAATAGGGATGTTGACGTTAACCAGTTTGAAGCTATTTTCTTTATTTGTCACATAAATGTAAAAAAATCTTAATTTTTGGCAATTAAATTACTTAACCCCCCAGAACATTATTTATTTTCTGAAAGCAGAACCCCTGTAGAATAAAACAGTGATAGTTGCAAATTTTTTGTCACATGATATTTGTGCAACTGTTTATTAAAAAATATAATATATAATATATAATATAAGGAATTTTAGTGCAAAAAACAAACCATGTCATTTTTCCTACCTTTTGTTATTCTGAAGAAATCAATGTTTGTTCCTCTGTGCTGAGTGGGTCTAATGGGAGTGGTTTCATATTTATCAGTCAGCTGTAGCAGCTGCAGAGCACTAATGAGGAAATCTGCTGGGTCTGCATCCCTTTAGATGTGTTCCTATTGGAAATATCTCAGCAAAAATGACATTTTTGTTGCAGGGGATGCCAGAAATCTGACTTGTATCTTAGTGCAGATTTCTGGTAAAATCGGTGAGCCAATCACAGAAGCAGGAAATGATGTTTCTGGTTCCCCTATTGCATTTTCAGAAAATTACAACAGCTGCAGATTGAAAAGGAAAGGTAATGTTTAATAACATTCAATTACAATATGATTTGTGTCACAATTGTATACGCTATATTTTTTTTTCTTTGTTTGCTACTTTTTTCTCCACAAAAATGGAGTTACGATTTAACCACTTCCGGACCGCCTGCCGCAATATATATGTATATTTGTGCCTGAGATTTGGAGTGCGCGTGTGCGCCTCAGGAGCCCCACTCCTGCTGTGATTGGACACAACGGGAGCCAATCAGCGAATCCGGTGGCCGCGATGGCTGCCGGGACCCACCGCTCGTTCAGAGGAGAGGCAGAACAGTGGTCTGCCTGTGTAAACAAGGGAGACCGCCGTTCTGTCACAGAGGAAAATAGAGATCTTGCTAAGCAGAAACGTGGATCTCTGTTTTCCTTTAGTGCAACCTTTCCCCCCACAGTTAGTAATCACACCCTAGGAGCACACTTAACCCTTTGATCGCTCATGATGTTACCCCTTCCCTGCCAGTGGTATTTATACAGTGACAGTGCATTTTTTTTAGCACCCATCACTGTATTGGTGTCACTGGTCCCCTTCTGGGGTACCCCAGCGGTGCTTTTGGCTCCTCCCCTTCATTGGGTGCCCCCACAGAGAGCCACTTTCCATTGGCGCACCCGTGCGGGCGCGCTCACGAGTCCCGCTGCTGTGTCCTTTGACACAGACAGTGGGACTCGGCCCGGCCCCCGCTTTCGTGTCACTGGATTTGATTGACATCAGCAGGAGCCAATGGCTCCTGCTGCTATCAATCTATCTAATGAGGGCCCAAAACAGGGGCTGGAGCTGCTGGGCTTGTGCTTGTCGCAGAAATGACCGGGTTCAGGTAAGAAAAAGGGGGGGGGGGTCTGGGGGGGAGCTGCAGCACAGAAGGTTTTTCACCTTAATGCATTACCACAAGGCTTTACAACCACTTTAAGCATGGATGAACAGTTGAACCATTTTACAGTTTAACATTTTAACAATTCCAGATTTCTTGCAAAAAAAAAACATCCTTATGGAGCAATTTAAAGGTTAGTAAAATAAGATAAAAATAAAAATAAAATAAAAAATATAAAATAAAGAAAAATACAAAAATAAAGAAGGAAGGAAAAGTAATGACTGAAACTATTGTACATATGTGTGAGAAAAAATATTTTCAGTACAGAAGCTATGTGGAGCAATGGAATAATTTCAAAAGGGATTTGCAGAAGGTTAAGGGCATGTTATAAATAATTTATCTTATCTCCAACCTGCCCAGCGAATTAGAAAAAAAAGGCTTTATTATACCACTCATTTTTTCATCTTTCCATCTATTAACCTCCCTGGCGGTATGATTCTTTTGGATTTTAGGTGTTGAAAGCGGTACCATTATTTTGCATGAAATTCTTAAGAATGAGCAGCCCAAACCAACTATTTACATATGATTTTTTTTTTACTGTGCGTTCTTCTTTATAACATCTTGGGTATGATAAAGTTTGAAACACAAAATCATAAATTATAATATAATAAATAACTATAAACAAGTTAAAGTTTGTATGTATGTATACATATATATATATACTGTATATATATGTATATTTTATGTATATATATATATATATATATATATATATATATATATATATATATACGTATATATATATATATATATATATATACATAAAATATACATATATATATATATACATAAAAAGTACAGTAAAAGTGCAGGAAAGGGCACTGGGGGGCAAACTAATGTGATTTTTTTTTTATTTTGCACTGTATCAGTGCGTTTGGTGTGTTTTACATTTGAATTTGCCGCCGGTTCCACCCCCCTGCGAACGTCACGTCGAAGGAGACGGAAGCCGGGGCACGGAGAGGATCGAGAGGAAGATCCGCCGCCAGCCCCCGCCGGGACACATCGCTGGATCCCGGTGACAAGGTAAGTAACCCTGCTTTCAGGATCCAGCGATGCTTCTGGCGGTACCCCGAGTGTGGCTCGGGGTTACCGCTTTTGGCTCTGAAATTTAACCCAGAGCCACGCTCGGGAATACCGCTAAGAAGGTTAAATCCTCTGCCCTTCTTCTTTTAACTTTGGATAGTAAAAATTTTTTTTTTTCTGCCAGTAAACACCTTATACAGCCCACTTCCTATTTCTTGTCTGGTAATAAGCCTAGGCTAATGAGATAATGCCCAGCTCTCTCACTCACTCATGAGAGTTTGCCAGCAAGGGAGCAGGGGTGAGTCATAGGAGAGCCAATGAGAGCTGCAGAGCTGGAGGGGTTGGATGAGGGTGGAAAGACCAGGAGACTGCAGAGATCCATGAGTATTCATCAAGAGAGGAGAAATGTGCCTACAAGCAGTGGTGTGAGTGTGTCTGTCTGTGTGTCTGTCTGTGTGTGTGTGTGTATGTATGTGTGTGTATATGTGTCTGTGTCAATCCAGGAAGGGAACAGGCAGCAGCTTCGGCTGCCCACAGTTAAAATGGCTGCAGCCAGACTTAGTGGAGGGAGATTTCTACAGTATATTTTGCAATTACAGAATCACAGTATATATACAGTATATATAATAATATGCAAAGTGGTTGGAGGGAAGCTTCAGAATGGCAAATATGTTTTTATTACAAATTATATGAGCAGACTTTTGTGTTATTTCAGTGTTAGTAAGAGATCTTTCCATGAATGTTTGCCATCTTTTAAAAAAGTGGTTTGTTGAGTTGAAAAAGTGATTTGATATGTCCAATATTTCGATACATAGAAGCATTTTCAGATCTTTTTTCACTGTTGAGAGTGATGGAGGGGTAGGGAGCAGCTTGCTATGGGGGCACTCCATTAAGACACGGAGCTACCATTTGGCCCCACCCCCCCTCTCTTCCAATTGGCTGACTGATTTTATTTGACAGCCGCGGGAGCCAATGTCGCCCTCGCTGTGTCTCAGCCAATCAGGAGGGAGAGTCCCGGACGGCCAAGGGACTCGTGGACAGAGATCGGGTTCTGGTGCTGGGGAGGCTGCAAGACTCAGAAGGTTTTTTATCTTAATGCATAGAATGTTTTTAGATTAAAAAAACCTTCTGACTTTACAACTCCTTTAACCACTTTACGACCAGAAGGATTTGCCTCCTTCCTGACCAGGTCCTATTTTGCGATTCGGCACTGCGTTACTTTAACGGACAATTGCGCGGTCGTGCGACACTGTACCCAAACAAAATTTACATCCTTTTTTTCTCACAAACAGAGTTTTCTTTTGGTGGTATTTGATCACCTCTGCAATTTTTTTTTTCTTTGCGCTATAATCAAAAAAAAAGCAGCAATTTGGAAAAAAAAAACAATATTTTTCACTTTCTGATATATGACATTTCCAAAAAAAAAATTTAAAAATCTAAATTTTATTAACATTTTGGGCCAATTTGTTTTCTGCTACATATTTTTGGTAAAAAAAAAAATCGCAATAAGTGTATTCTGATTGGTTTGCGCAAAAGTTGTCGCATCTACTAACTACGGAAAGATTTATGTCATTTTTATTGGTTTTTTTTTTTTTTTTTTTACTGGTAATGGCGGTGATCTGCAATTTTTTGCAGGACTGCAACATTGCGGCGGACAGATCGGACCCCTGACTGACATTTTCAACACTTTTGGGGGGACCAGTGACATTACTACAGTAATCAGTGCTAACAATATGCACTATTGTTAATTGTTATTGTATTACAGTAACTATATGTTACTGTAATACAGACACTGGCAGGGAAGGGGTTAACACAGTAAGTGATCAAGGGGTTAAATGTGTACCTAGGGGCGTGTTTCTAACTGTGGGGGGGGGTGTGGCTTGTGAAATGACCATAGAGAAATATGATCCTATATAGAAGGATCACAGGAGCTCTGTGATCATTCCAGAGAGAAGAATGGTCAGCTGTGTTTACAACAGCCGACCGTCCTTCTCTGTCAGCGGGGAGCGGGTGTCAGACGGCAATTGGAGCCGCCTGCCCCGTACATCGATATCCCTGCTGCCGAGTGGGGATGGGAGCGCGCCGGCGGTGGCGCGCGCTCGCCCCCTAGCTGCAGGCACGCAACCGACATATACCTACGTCGGTTCGCGCAGGAGGGCCACCCTGCCGCAGTATAACTGCAGCAGGCGGTCGGAAAGTGGTTAATATAAGGACACTTACCTGTCCAGGCATCCAGCATGTCCTCACCCGAGCCGATCTTTCAATTAGCTTTGGGTGCAGTCGCCGCCATAGCAAGTAAGGGAAACAGGAAATTAAGCCATGCGGCTTCACAGCCAAATTCCTACTGCCCATGTGCAAGCCACGCTGCCCCTTGTGAATGGTCCAGTAGTCTTTTGGACCTGTGATGTGTCCCAGAAGACTGTGGGGGAAGGAGGGGAGCGAACTTCCAGCTCAGATCGCTGCCCCCTAAAAAGTGCCACATGTGGCAGTTAAGGGGGGAGGGTGCAAACAAACAGAGCTTCCCCTTTTGGGTGGAGCTCCGCTTTAAGATAACAATACCAGCAACATAACCTTATGGGTCCTGCGCTATCTTTCTACTTTCCTCAAAGGGCTGTCAAAGTTGGGCAGAGCACATCTGCGCAGGAGGTGCTGAAGGAGGGGCGGAGCCATCTGAGGGACAGACTGAAGGTCCATTTTAATTGTTTCCCCTAGTCTGTGTAAAAAAAAACAAAAAAACGACTTGGCTGAAATAGGCACCTTAACCACTTCAGCCCCGGAAGGTTTTACCCCCTTCTTGACCAGGCCATTTTTTTGCTATAGGGCACTGTGTTGCTTTAACTGACAATTGCGCGGTCGTGCGACGCTGTACCCAAATAAAATTGATGTCCTTTTTTTCCCACAAATAGAGATTTATTTTGGTGTTTTTTTTCGATCAGCTCTGCGGTTTTTATTTTTTGCGCTATAAACAAAAAAAGAGAAACAATTTAAAAAAAAAATATATATATATATTTTTTACTTTCTGCTATAATACATATCCAATAAAAAAATGTAAAAAATCTAATTTCCTCATCAGTTTAGGCCTATGTGTATTCTGCTACATATTTTGGTAAAAAAAAAAAAAATCCCAATAAGCGTATATTGACTGGTTTGCGCAAAAGTTATCGTGTCTACAAACTAGGGGATATGGAGTTATGGACTTTTTATTTATTTTTTAATATTAATGGCATCGATCAGCGATTTTTACTGGGACTGCAACATTGCGGCAGACAAATCTGACATTAACCACTTAACGACCAGCCACGTAGATCTACGTCGGCTGACTTTGAGTGGTTATACCGGGATGATGCCTCTAGCTAAAGGCATCATCCCGGTACCGTTGTTTGAAGCCGGCGGTCGGCTTTCCGTCGGTAACGATCGATGCGGCTCGGGAGCCGCTCGATCGTTACCCGGGGGGGCGGGAGGGGACGTCCCCCCCCCTCCCGCCGCCTTCCGTGGCTTTGCTCGGGGCTCCCGTCCCACCGGGAGCCCCGAGCACCCAGCCGGCACAATGCCGGAAACCGCATCGATCGGGTCTCCGATGACGTAACCCGGAGGCGGCGTCCATGACGTCACATCCGGGTTACTGTGCCGCAAAAGGCGGCAGATTTAAAAAACGGCTGTATGCAAAAATGCCGTTTTTGGCGTTTTGCATACAGGGAAGTGTAGTGGAGGGGTCTAGGGTCTTTTAGACCCTCGATCCCTCCATAAAGGGTACCTGCCACACATATTGCTGTCACAAGGGATGTTTACATTGCTTGTGACAGCAATAAAAGTGATCAGATTTTTTTTTTTTAAAAACCTGTAATAAAGTTAAAAAAAAAGAAAAAATAAATAGGAAAAAAAAAAAAAAAAATTTAGCCGCCCCCGTCACCGTTAGCTCGCGCACAAAAAAAAACGTATACGCAAGTCGAGCCGCAAATGAAATCGCTGTTCAAACCACACATGTGAGGTATCGCCGCGATCGCCAGAGCGTGGGCAATAATAAAAAAAGAGCTACACTCTAACTCAAAACTGGTAACTGTTAAATAAATTTAAAGCGTCGCAGATTGAGATATCTATTGACCGTAGTTTGTCGCTATCCCACGGGGGGGCGCAATTTTAAACCGTAACATGTTTGGTATCTATTTACTCGGCGTGACATGTTCTTTCACAATATACAAAAAAAATGGGCTAACTTTACTGTTTAGTATTTTTTAAAATTAGTGAAATGTGATTTTTCAAATTTTTTCCAAAAAAATGGCGTTTTAAAGACCGCTGCGCAAATACCGCGTGACAAAAAATTTTGCAATGACCGACATTTTATTCTCCAGAGTCTTTGCTAAAAAAATATATATAATGTTTGGGGGTTCTAAGTAGTTTTCTAGGAAAAAATACTGGTTTTAACTTGTGAACAAAAAGTGTCCGAAATAGGGCTGGGGGTAAAGTGGTTAAGGGACACTTTTTGGGGACCAGTGACACCAATGCTAAATAAAAAATGCACTGTCACTGTATAAATGACACTGGCAGGGAAGGGGGTTAGCATCAGGGGTGATCATTGAGTTAAGTGTGCTCCTAGGGGGTGATTTCTAACTGTGGGCAGGGCCATCTTACTGAATGGGCACGCTGGAAAGTTGCCTGGGGGCCCCACTTGCCCAGCGACCCAGCCCCTGTCAAGGATTAGTCCTGATTCCCGTGTGCATCCCGCCCACGAACTTAGCAGGTGGCAAGCGCCTGTCGGCCCTGCGCTGCTGTAAGGCCACTTGACCCATGGAGGGGGAGCCCAAACCTGCAGGAATGCCTGTCCGCCTCCACAGGAACAGGCACACACAGGACAGTCCAGTCTGACTCCCACCCGTGTGTGAGATCACCGGACTCAGCCACCGAACTTGGAAGCTGTCATTAGCCTGGCACTGCTGTACCAATAAATATTTCCTTATCGATAATTTGCATTTTTATTCTGATGGGTGATTGTGTAGACGGGACCCCAGTGCACTGCATTGCCCGGGCCCTTTAATGCTCAAAGATGGCACTGACTGTGGGGGGAATGGATGCACTAGAGGAAAACAGAAATACGTGTTTCTGCTTAGCAGATACACAAGATCTCCACTTTCCTCTGTGACAAAACGGCGGTCTGCCTTGTTTTCATAGGCAGACTGCCGTTCTGCCTCTCCTCTGAACAATCGGTGCGTCCCGGTGTCCAATCACAGCGGGAGCGGGGCTCCAGCGGCGCACACACGCCCCAGATCTTGTGCACAAAAATCATGCACATGTACGAGATTTTGCACAGCCCATGCGCTTTGTCGCAGTATATATGCGGCAAGCGGTTCGGAAGGGGTTAAAGCAGAACTTTACCACCCTCCACTGCCACATTTGGCACTTTTTGGTGGGGGGAGGGAGCGGGTAGCTGGACAGGTACTGTACTTGCTCCCACTTCCGAACAGATTGCTGTGGTGAGCTGTGTGGAAGTTAGCCCCCCCCCCCCCCCAATCTAGCAGGGCAGGACAAGCAAACAGGTATTACACACGCTATCACAAGCATGAGACTGCTGGCTTGGCAGGCTTTAATCAGGTTTGGTCTCCACCCAAAGTCTGACCACACTTGCAGGTGAACAGACAGACAAGGAGAATGCCACAGCCAAAACCAGGATGCTGAACTGAGGATCAGGAGCACTAGACGCTCCTCCTGACATTTTACTCCTTTCAAACTCTCCAGTTGCTCAGCGGGGGATCGATCCGCCGAAGTACGGAGAGACGCGCTGTCAGATCCATGCTGTCCTCTATGGGGAGATCGGATGAGAACGGACCGCCTGTCCATTCTCATCCGATCCCATCCTCCAGACCAATGGAAAATAGGGTTTCTATCCATCCGGATTTCACGGACAGGATCGGATCCGATAGCAGCGGGTGTCAGCGGAGATGTCTCCGTTGACACCCGCTGCCCCATAGGGATGCATGGAGCATCCGATCAGGTCCACCTGAAAATCTGACAGGCAGATCGGATCGCCCGTGTGAAAGGGGCCGTAGGATAATTGGCTCCTGTCTAAATTGGCCCTAGTATGTGTATGTATGTGAGTCAGGGACCTTAGATTGTAAACTCCTTGAGGTTAGGGACTGAATGAACAGTATATAAAGTGCTGTGTAAATTGCTGCCGCTATATAAAGGTCCATAAGCAGAAGTGATGCCTCCAGCATCATGTGACCAGCCTGAAGACTTTGGAAAAGCTGAAGAGAAGATCGGAGGAAGGTCTTATTAGTTTAATAGAAAAAAAGAACTGTATGCTCAGCTCAAATGTATATATTTGTGACAGTTCTCCAAAGGACCACAAGAGGGTGCAAAAGACCTGCAAAGAAAGTTTGAGTTGTCACATATAGAGGATAAACTTCTGTCTGTATAAACAGATGAAAAGGCGTTTGCGTGCGTGCGTGCGTGCGTGCGTGCGTTTTCCTGACTCATTTATTACATGCCTATGAGAGGGTATAGTACTCCTCTGTTCTTTCCAAAGCCAGACAACAATTTTGGCTCTTTTTTTAAACTTTTGTGTGGCTAAGGTGAAGCTGGACAAAAAAAGAGAGCTGTTATTTTTATTTGTAGAGAGCCAATCTTCAGCTTTCAGCGCTGTCGCACTTTGAATGACATGCAACACTGTACCCAAACAACATTTTTTTTTTAAAACAGATAGAGCTTTCTTTTGATGGCATTAAATCCCCACTGAGTTTTTTGTGCTAAACAAACGAAAAAAAACGAACATTTTGAAAAAAAAAAAAAAGTTTTTCTTAGTTTCTGTTCAAAGATTTTGTAAATAAGTAATTTTTCTCCTTCACTGATGTGCGCTGATGAGGCTGCACTGATATATTGCACTGATGGGCACTAATAGGCAGGGCCGGTCCCAGGCGGGTGCTTAGGGTGCAGTGCGCCCAGGCGCCGCCTGGTGGGGGGCGCACTATCCTCTCCCGGCCGGAAGTCTCTCACTGCAGCCTCAGAGCTGCCTGCTATATTCTTGTAGTTGTGAGCTGAGGCAGGGGCGGACGTATAGGGGCTGTGGGAGTCGCCATGGTGACCTGGCCCCATGCTGCAGGGGGCCCTAGAGGGCCCCCTGTATGCCTGGATAGGAGGAGAGGCAAGGACGGCTGAGACGGATCTCCTCGATCCTCAGCACAACTGTCTCCCATAGGAAAGTGAAACCAGTGTGTGCTGTGCTCTCTGCCTCCCCCTAGAGTGCAATACCCGGCAGGAAGGAAGGAAGCAAAAGGTACAGCACTGACGTTTTTTTTTTTTTTTAAAGGCTTTCTCTATGTATTTGCATTTATCCCTGTGTTATTGTGTAGATGGGGGTGGAGGATGTGCCCTCCTCTCTTTTTGTTGTCACAGGCTCGATGGCTCCCCTGCACTGGAAGAAGCTGTCAGCCCGACTCCTTCATTACAATGCCAGCCTCATCCTGCAAACTCCAGCCAGGGGCCTCTCCTAGGGCCACGATCCAGCCCACCCCCAGCACAGACAATAGACAGAGAGGAGAGACATGGGATGCCAGTCTGTGCCTGGAGCCACACACAGCCAAAGCCCAGCAACCCACCATCATCCTTCCATCTATATACTGCCTGCCTTTGTACACATCTACAGCCCTTGCAGGAGCCATACACAGCCAGAGAGCTAAGTATGGCTCCTGAAAGGGCTGTAGCAGTGTACATCATCAAATTACTTCTATTATACCCGACAATACATCCAAGTCTATGGAGAGCTGCCTGTGTACTCCGCTACAGCCCTGGCAGGCGCCATACACAGCCAGAGCCCAGCAGCCCATCACCCTTCTAGATCACATCTACTGTACCCAACATAAAATCCATGTCTATGGATATCACATCTATTACACTCCTGCCTGTATACCCCGCTACAGCCCAGGCAGGTGCCATATACTTGCAAGGGCTCGTGGCAGATGTATTGGCAACTTTGGTTCCAAGTGAACATACACCAAGATATTACTAATAATCAATGCACATTAAAGGTGGCCATACACGCTACAATCCCATTGCCCAATCTTCTTTAGATCGACTAGCAACCATGTAGCTCAATGCTATGTATGTGTGTGTTTATATATGTGTATGTATTATGTGCCTGTGCTTATATATGTGTGTGTATGTGTGAATGAATATGTGCTTATATATGAGTGTGAATATGTGTGTATGCTTATATAGATGTGTGTGTATATGTGGTTATATATGACTATGAATATGTGTGTGTGTGTATGTGCATACATGTGTGTTTACATGCGTGTATGTATGCACATTCATTTTAATCCTGACCCCCTATATTTGTACAATCAAAAGTGTTTTTTTTTCCAGCTTGTTCATAGTACTAGCAAGAAAATGCCATTCCTCTGAAAAGCGATCCATGCTCATATCGCTTTTCAGAGGCATTTGGCAGGCGGTAAAAAGGCATTATGTTGCCTCCTCACCGCCTATTTTAACCCCCTAAATGCATCATCACTATGTTGCAACTGCGTGCAATGCACACAGTTGCGGGGTGGTTGTAGTGCAGCCCCATTTACCTGGGGGTATACTTCCAGCCACAGCATGTGCACCCCCAGCTGCTGCCTCTGCAGCTACAGGGTGAACAGTTAGGGGGTGGTAAAAACACAGTTTGTGTGCTTTTTACCACCCCTCAACCTCACATGTGAACAAGCCCTTTTTTCATATCTGCACAGCTGCGTGCTGCGTTTAGGCAGCAAAAAATAATTTCAGTGGGCTGCCCCACAGAAACACCGGGAAAAAAACTCCCTGTCTATTTTTTTCTTTCCTAATGGTTGCTGCGGGGGATCTGTCAGGATGAAGCCTTTACTGAATGGAGAGTCAGTGATCCATACTGATCACTGACTGTCTATTCATAACTGAAACATAGTAAACTGTGTTACAATGCTTCAGTATGTGAATGAATGGGGAGCTCTGTACAGAGCTATCCCTATCCATTTATTCTGTGCAGCTGAGGCTTCAGAGAAGGAGATGGAAAGCTGTGTCTCAAAGGTGGAACATCAGAGGTCTGTTTAGACTCCTGATATTTCACCAAAGCCCTCCAACGGGGCTCCTAAAAAAATGTAAAAAAAAAAAATATTTAAAAAATATTATATTGTAAAAAAAATTTAATAAAAATAATAAAACTACTGACACCTGTGGCAGAACTACCACACAAACATTGCACTTGCGACTGGCCCTGACATTCCGCCACTGGGCTGGGAGGGAAGGGCCCCATCCGGGGGTCAGGGGGGCCCTTCATGGTTTTTTGCATCGGGGCCCTGAAGGTTCTAGTTATGCCACTGAGCTGAGGGAAGGAGCGACAGTGGGGGAGGAAGACAGGACAGAGGGAGATGCCGGTTTCCAGTTCCAGCTTTAAAAAGGCGAGCACAGGACAATGACAGATCATCAGGTGAGGTGTAAACATTGATGGGATGGATCGCTGAGTGTAGTGTAGCAGCTGCCTCTCCTTACAATCTTCCTCTCAGTCTGTTACTGCAAGCAGGCTGGGGGCTGCTCAGAGAGTTCCAGTCCAGCCCCTTTTTCCCATGCGGAGCTGTGGAGGAAGAAGTCTCATGGCATGTGTGTGAGTGTGACCAGCCATGCGATCCCACAGAGCCCGGCCCCACAGAGCCCAGCATACCACAGAGCCCAGCATACCACAGAGCCCAGCATACCACAGAGCCCAGCATACCACAGAGCCCAGCATACCACAGAGCCCAGCATACCACAGAGCCCAGCATACCACAGAGCCCGCACCACAGAGCCCAGCATACCACAGAGCCCAGCATACCACAGAGCCCAGCATACCACAGAGCCCAGCATACCACAGAGCCCGCACCACAGAGCCCAGCATACCACAGAGACCGCACCACAGAGCCCGGCCCCACAGAGCCCAGCATACCACAGAGCCCGCACCACAGAGCCCAGCATACCACAGAGACCGCACCACAGAGCCCGGCCCCACAGAGCCCAACTTACCACAGAGCCCAGGATACCACAGAGCCCAGGATACCACAGAGCCCAGGATACCACAGAGCCCAGGATACCACAGAGCCCAGGATACCACAGAGCCCAGCATACCACAGAGCCCAGCATACCACAGAGACCGCACCACAGAGCCCAGCACACCACAGAGCCAGGAATCAGGACAGGCAGCCAAGAATCAGGACCAGCAGCCAGACCCCAGGACCAGCAGCCAGACCCCAGGACCAGCAGCCAAGAATCAGGACCAGAAGCCAGCCCCAAGGCCCCAGCAGCCAGACCCCAGGACCAGCAGCCAGCCCCCAGGACCAGCAGCCGGACCCCAGGACCAGCAGCCGGAATACAGGACCAGCAGCCTAGCCCCAAAACCAGGACCAGCAGCCAGAAATCAGGAGGACCAGCAGGCCAGCCCCAGCAGCCAGACCTTAGGACCAGCAGCAAAGCCCCAGAAGTCAGGCCCCAGGACCAGCAGCCAGCCCCAGTACCCATTATTTAAGATAAGTGAAGTCTTCTAGTCTTGGGCCTGGGCATCAAAGTGCTATTAATTAATATAATATTGTTTATTTTTCTATTGTTCAGTGACACTCTAATGTAGTCTCTCATGGGGGCTGGCGGGGACTCTTTCTATCAGAGACTCTCCAATAGGCACAGAGAGGGCCTCTGTAAAATAAACCCCCCTCCAGGTCCCATTAGACTCCGTTGTAGTCTCTAATGGGGCCTGGTGGGGTTTTTTTCTAACATAGACTTTAAAATGCACACAGAGATGACCTCTGTTCGAGAAACCCCCCTCCAGGTCCCATGATACAACCCCATTGTAGTCTCTAATGGGGCCTGGTGGGGGCTCTAACAGACTCTCTAGCAGAGGCCCTCTCTGTGTTCCTTGGAGAGACCCCCTCCAGGTCCCATTAGGAAAGGGGAGGAGTTAGTAAGATGACCACGCCCACACGGGGGCGCCATAAATATTTCTGCACCCAGGCGTCTGTTACCCTAGGATCGGCCCTGCTAATAGGCTGCACTGATATGTTACACTGATGGGCACTGATAGGCGGCATTGATGGGCACTGCTGGGCACTGATAGATGCCACTAATGGGCAGCACTGATAGGTGGCACTGATGGGCACTGATAGATGCCACTAATGGGCATCACTGATAGGTGGCACTGATGGGAACTTATAGATGGCACTAATGGGCAGCACTGATAGGCGGCACTGATGGGAACTGATAGATGGCACTAATGGGCAGCACTGATAGGCGGCACTGATGGGAAATGATAGATGGCACAAATGGGTAACACTGATAGATGGCACTAATGGGCAGCACTGATAGGCGGCACTGATGGGCACTGATAGATGGCACTAATGGGCAGCACTGATAGGCGGCACTGATGGGAACTGATAGGCGGCACTGATAGGAACTAATAGATGACACTAATGGGCAGCACTGATAGGCGGCACTTATGGGCACTGATAGATGCCACTAATGGGCAGCACTGATAGGCGGCATTGATGGGAACTGATAGATGGCACTAATGGGCAGCACTGATAAGCGGCACTGATGGGAACTGATAGATGGCACTAATGGGCAGCACTGATAGATGGCACTGATGGGAACTGATAGATGGCACTAATGGGCAGCACTGATAGATGGCACTAATGGGCAGCACTGATAGGCGGCACTGATGGGCACTGATAGATGGCACTAATGGGCGGCACTGATGGGAACTGATAGATGGCACTAATGGGCAGCACTGATAGATGGCACTAATGGGCAGCACTGATAGGCGGCACTGATGGGCACTGATAGATGCCACTAATGGGCAGCACTGATAGGCGGCACTGATGGGAACTGATAGGCGGCACTGATAGGAACTAATATATGACACTAATGGGCAGCACTGATAGGCGGCACTGATGGGCACTGATAGATGCCACTAATGGGCAGCACTGATAGGCGGCATTCATGGGAACTGATAGATGGCACTAATGGGCAGCACTGATAGGCGGCACTGATGGGAACTGATAGATGGCACTAATGGGCAGCACTGATAGATGGCACTGATGGGAACTGATAGATGGCACTAATGGGCAGCACTGATAGGCGGCACTGATGGGAACTGATAGATGGCACTAATGGGCAGCACTGATAGATGGCACTGATGGGAACTGATAGATGGCACTAATGGGCAGCACTGATAGATGGCACTAATGGGCAGCACTGATAGGCGGCACTGATGGGCACTGATAGATGGCACTAATGGGCAGCACTGATAGGCGGCACTGATGGGAACTGATAGATGGCACTAATGGGCAGCACTGATAGATGGCACTAATGGGCAGCACTGATAGGCGACACTGATGGGCACTGATAGATGCCACTAATGGGCAGCACTGATAGGCGGCACTGATGGGAACTGATAGGCGGCACTGATAGGAACTTATAGATGACACTAATGGGCAGCACTGATAGGCGGCACTGATGGGCACTGATAGATGCCACTAATGATCAGCACTGATAGGCGGCATTGATGGGAACTGATAGATGGCACTAATGGGCAGCACTGATAGGCGGCACTGATGGGAACTGATAGATGGCACTAATGGGCAGCACTGATAGATGGCACTGATGGGAACTGATAGATGGCACTAATGGGCAGCACTGATAGGCGGCACTGATGGGCACTGATAGATGGCACTAATGGGCAGCACTGATAGGCGGCACTGATGGGAACTGATAGGCGGCACTGATAGGTGGCAATAAAAAAAATTAAAGTGGTGTTAAACCTAAAAGCAAACATTTATTGCAGTTTACAAATTCTTAGATGTGATGGCTGCATTTGTTTTCTTTTTAGCCTTTCTTCTATTTTCATCTGGTGATCCAGCCAATAAGTCTGTTGTTTTTCAAAAGAACAAGCTCTCCTTCTAAATGCATCAGTTACAGAGATGAGACAAAGCATTTAGCTCTAGCAGGGGGTGCTTACAATGATCAGCTTTTATTTATTTCTGTAAAACCTTTATGCCAAAAGGAGAAAAAAAAAACGCTTTGCTGCAGCGGTTTATAAAGTATTAGCTGGCATTGGCTTCAATTTGTTAGTATAGTTAAATCAGCTAGTCTATCTAACACTCCCTTCCCCCAGACTGACAATGCTGCTGTCCAAAGGTGCCCCCTGTCCTCCTTCATCCAGAGTGGGGGGGGCACTCTAATACAGGAGGTGTTTTACTGGCTAGATCACCAGGTGAAAACACAGGGACAAAAAAAAAAAGGAATGAAGCCGCCACATCTAATGATTGGTAAGCTACAATATATTATATTTATGGTTTTGGGTTTGATACCGCTTTAACCACTTGCCGACCGCAGCACGACTATATACAGCGGCGGTCAGCCCCGTACAGGCAAAGTGACGTAGATCTACGTCGCTCGCCTACGAGCCTCTAGGGGGCGAGCGCTCCCGCCCCCTCTCGTTCCCTGACATGTCCGCGCGAGTGATCGGCGGTTCCGATGTCCACCGGTCACTCGCGATCTCCCGGTGCAGAGGAGAAAGGCAGGCGGCTAATGTAAACAAAGCCGCCTGTCATTCTCCCTGATCTAACTGCAGAGATCATACCACCCTGCTATGTAGGATCGTATGTCTCTGTGGTTACATCACAAGCCACACCCCTTTACAGTTAGAAGCACGCCCCTAGGGACACATTTAACCCCTGCATCACCAATAAAGTTAACCCCTTCCCTGCCAGTCTCATTTTGCATATGTATAGCACTGATTACTGTAGTAATGTCACTGGTAACCCCAAAAGTGTCAAAAATGTCAGTCAAGGGTCCGATCTGTCCGCCGCAATGTCGCAGTCCCGCAAAAAAAATCGCAGACCACCGCCATTACTCGTTAAAAAAAAACAAAAAACAATAAAAATGACAAAAATCTTTTCCTTAGTTAGTAAACGCAATAACTTTTGCGCAAACCAATCAAAATACGCTTATTGCAATTTTTTTTTTTACCAAACATATGTAACAGAAAACAAATTGGCCTAAAATGTTAAAAAATTTTGATTTTTTCATTTTTTGGGGGGAATTTCATATAAAAAAATGTGAAAAATATTGTTATTTTTTTCAAAATACGCTCTTTTTTTTTTATAGTGCAAAAAGTAAAAATCGCACAGGTGATCCAATACCACCAAAAGAAAGCTCTGTTTGTGGGAAAAAAAGGACGACAATTTCGTTTGGGTACAGCGTCGCACGACCGCGCAATTGTCCGTTAAAGTCACGTAGTGCCGAATCGCAAAATAGGGCCTGGTCTTTGAGCAGCCAAATCCTCCGGGGCTTAAGTGGTTAAGGTAGATGTAAACCCGAATCACTGAAATCTCATGTGAGTTTTACCAAGTAAATATAATGTAAAAAGTCATTTATTTCACTGTAAGTCAATTCTTGTGATATAAGAAAGAAAATCTTATTTTAATGTACCTCTCCAGTATAGACATTGAAGGGTCTATTTATAAAAAAAAAAAAAAAAAAATTGCTGTGCAAATGTTTTAAAGGGTAACTCCACTTTTGTGGGGAAAAAATAGCAAATAAAGAAAAAACAATATAGCGTATACAATTGGGACACAAATCATATTGTAAGTGAATGTTATTAAAATGACCTTTCCTTTTCAATCTGCAGCCGCTGTAATTTTCTGAAAATGCAATGCAATATGGCTTCCTGAAGTTGTTCTGTACACAGAATGTATACTGACCACACCCCCAGAAACATCATTTCCTGCTTGTGTGATTGGCTTACCAATTTTCCCAGAAGTCTGCACTAAGATACAAGTCAGATTTCTGGCATCCCCTGCAACAAAAATGTCATTTTTGGTGGGATACTCCCAATAGGAACACGTCTAAGGCTACATTCACACCTGAGCGTAGCGTTTTCACGCATTTTTACCGCGATTTTACAGCGATTTTTACCGCAATTTACAGGCGTTGTTACAGGCGTTTTTTGTGCAGGCGTTTTTAGATTGAATAGAGACCAATGGAAAACGCCTGTAATCTGCCCAATAAGAAGCTCATGTACTTTTTTGAGCGTTGGGCGTTTTGCTCACAGTGTCAAAACGCTCAGATGTGAACAGGGGCCATTGAAATAAATAGGATTTGTCTTGTTGGGCGTTTTGAGAGCTGATCCTAGAGCAGAAAAACTCCCCAAAAACGCCCCAAAACGCCTACATGTGAACGGAGCCTAAGGCTCCGTTCACATGTTAGCGTATGGATCACGGGCAGAACCGCAGCGGTTCCGCCCGCGATCCGGAGATCATTGCAAATCGCGGGACGCCTGTGCGTTGCCCGTTGATTTTCAATAGACCCCCAAACGCTGAGCGATGTTGCCGCGATTTCCGCCTGCCGAATCGCGGTAACATCGCGCAAAAAAAAATCGCGGGACGGAATACGATCCAAAGAAGCTCTTGTACTTTTTTGGGCGTAATGCGTCCCGCAATTTTTTTTTGCGCGATGTTACCGCGATTCGGCAGGCGGAAATCGCGGCAACATCGCTCAGTGTTTGGGGGTCTATTGCAAATCAACGGGCAACGCACGGGCGTCCCGCGATTTGCAATAATCTCCGGATCGCGGGCGGAACCGCGGCGGTTCTGCCCGAGATCCATACGCTGACATGTGAACGGAGCCTAAAGGGATGAAGACCCAGCAGATTTCCTCATTAGAGCCCTGCAGCTGCCACAGCTGATAGATAATTATGAAACCACTCCCATTAGACCCACTCAGCACAGAGGAACAAACAATGATTTCTTCAGAATAACAAAAGGTAGGAATCTGCAACAAAGTTTGTTACAATCCTTGCAATGTACAGAGATCACCCAGAGGGGAATGTTTTTCTTTTAACAAAAGTGGAGTTACACTTTAACTCTAAACTGATGAGCTCTAAAGGCTTCTAAAGCGTCACCTATGGCGATTTTTGAGCACCATAGTTTTTGGCGATTATGTGGGCGCACGCAACTTTAGGGCCCTGTTCATATCTGTGCGATTTTCAGCACATAAAACTCCAAAAAGTTTGTTATATCCCCTGCAATGTACAGAGATCACCCAGAGGGGAATGTTCTTTTCTCAACAAAAGTGGAGTTATGCTTTAAGCATTTGCAGAGCCATCATGAATAATCATCACCATTTGTGTATTATATTCGCTTCCTGTGATCATTAGCTCCATCGATTATTATTATTATATAGGATTTATATAGCGCCGACAGTTTGTGCAGCGATTTAGTGGCCATAATGCAATATATTCCTGAAATACCCCATGAGGAGAATACCACATTATGACCAGCAGATGGAGCTGACAATCATAGGAAGACATATACAAATTACAGGGTTTATTCTTGACGGCTGTGCAAATGCTTGAGAAATTTGCACAGCAATTATTTATAAATGTACTCCTTAGTGCCTTATTAAGCATTGAGGAACAATTTAAAGATTAAAAAAAGAAGGAAGTTTGTTAATAAAATAAGAAGACAGTTGATTATGAGACACAGTGCTTTGACACATTAAATGTCATTTATTTTATGAGTACATCTACTTAATTGAATGTATACGTGTCTGTGTCTGCAAACTGAAATTCTGGTTCTGGAATAACCCACAGAGGATTCCATTGGTGCTCAACCTGTGGCCCTCCAGCTGTTGCGGAACTACAAGTCCCAGGAGGCATTGCAAGCTGCTGACAGTTACAAGCATGACTCCCAAAGGCAGAGGCATGATGGGAGTTGTAGTTCTGCAACAGCTGGAGGGCCGCAGGTTGAGCACCCATGCGAAGTAAGAACTCTCTGCATACCACCCAACTTTTTGAGAAGGGAATGAGGGACACCTATTAGCAAAGGTATGAAGGCATAGGACACACCCCCTGCCATGCCCCCTTAAAGGAGAATTATTTAAATTGAAAAAAAAAAAGTAAACCCACAAGTGCTTTTTTACCACTGCTATTCCTTTATGTTTGACATTTACAAATGCAGCAATTTAGAAATTGGATGAAAGGTTTAGCCCTGGAAACCACTTTTTGAAAGATAAAAAGTGCATTTTATATACAACTCTATAGATCAGACCTAAATGAGGGACAAATGAGGAGGAAGACGTCTAGCCAATGACGAAACGCGTTAGAGGGAACGCACGTCGTGACATCACATGAACTGGGTGGAACGCAAGCCAGAAGTACCGCTCTCCACACCGTAGCTCGTATATGTGACGGCATTTTTATCCTTTTTACTTGCATTTGGACTCTGTAAATAACTTGTTTGGATATTTATTGTGCAATAAAATTACCTTTTGAAAAACGGTACTGCACTATCTGGACCTTCCCCTTTTTTCATATACATCCTTTGCCGGAGGAGGATAGCGGGAGGAACGTTGCTATAGGAGAAGGTATCCAGCTGGAGGGAACGTATCCTGGCCCTGGGGGTCACCAAAGCTCTTATGGTGGCACATATAAGGACCCAATTGATCTGGTGAGTGAGAAATTCTTCTATTTGTCACAGTGGAGTATAAGGAGTGACACCAGGGATTGATTGGAAAACCTATCACCGAGCACCATTCACTGTGCACTATATTTATTTAATTGAACTTTCATCACAAGAAGTCACCTGTTTTGCACATGAACTGTATGGAAAATTTGTGAGAGTATCTATATACCTCATGCACCGTATATGAACTTGTGTTTTTTCCATTACTATTCTCTGAATTTATATATATTTTAAAAGTGTATTATCTGAAAATTTTCTTCATATATCACTTATAATTGATCACGGGGGTTTTTTACACTTTTATATGCACTTTAAGTACCTCAATACCGGGCACTTAAACCCCCTTCCTTCCCAGACCAATTTTCAGCTTTTAGCGCTGTTGCCTTTTGAATGACAATTGCGCGGTCATGCAGCACTCTACCTAAACCAAATTTATGTCATTTTTTCGCCACAAATAGAGCTTTCTTTTGGTGGTATTTGATCACCGCCAGGTTTTTTCTTTTTTGGTGCACAAATAAAAAAATACAGAAAAGTTTGAAAAAAAAAAACAAATCGTTTTTTTGTTTAGGTTATAAAATTTTGTAAATAGATACGTTTTTTCCTGCACTGATGAGCACTGATGACGCCGCACTGACAGGCACTGATGAGGAGACACTGATGGGGTGGCACTGATGGGGTGGCACTGATATACAGCACTGATGGGCACTGATAGGTAGCACTGATATGCAGCACTGATGGGCACTAATATGTGGCACTGATAGATAGCACTGATATGCAGCATTGGTGGGCACTGATAGGCAGCGCTGATGGGCACTGATAGGCAGCACTGATGGGGACTGATCCGCAGCACTGATGGGCACTGATGGGCACTGATAGGCAGCACTGATGGGCACTGATAGGTGGCACTGATGGGCGGCACTGATGGGCACTGATAGGCAGCACTGGTGGGCAATAATGGGCACTGGTGGGCGGCACTGATAGATGGCAATAACGGGCACTGATGGGCAGCACTGATAGATGGCATTGGTGGGCAGCACTGATAGGGGAGCACCACTGGCAGGCTCTCTGAGCCCTGTTTGCCATCCCTGGTGGCCATGGTGGGCATCCCTGGTGGTCATGGGTGGGCATCCCTGGTGGCTCTAGTGGCACCCCCTCCCCCCAGGGCTGCACTGGTAATCAATCATCTGATTACCAGCACAGACCCCCCCTGTGATCAGTGAGTAATTAGAAATACTCACTGATCCCCCCGGCTGCAGCACCGATCCTCTCCTCTTCTCCTCACTGACAGCATCTGTCAGGAGGAGAAGAGATCGAAGCCGTTACAACGGCTGTATTGACATTACATGACTGCTGTGATTGGACACAGCCGTCATGTGATCAGGAGGGCCAATCACAGGGCCCTCCTGCCGCATCTTGTTGCTCTGTGTCCTAGGGACACAGGCACATCGAGATTGCGCCGCTGCGTGTGCCCGCGGCGGCGCGATCTCTCTCCTTCTGAAGGACGTTCCGGAACGTCCGATCAGAAGGACGAGACTCCCACCCGGCCGTATATGTACAATGGCCCGGGTGGTGTTTTTTATTATTATTTAACATTCTAGTCATTTAATTTGTAAGCAAGCGCTATAGATAATCCTATATAAATAGATTACTTCACATTTGAGCACTCGCACTTTACTATAGCAGCTGCAATTCACTATTTATTTACTTATACACTCAATATTTATTTATATATTTGATTAACTTGTAACTTATTAGGTTTTACCATTGGCGCGGGAGATATACATAGTATATTGCACCTTTTATAGGAGGAAAGAGGGACAGAGGAACTTTGTTCAGAATCAGGGACAGTCCCTCGAAATCAGGGACAGTTGGGAGCTAGGCTGTCTTTGTTGCCTCCAAGCTGTCATACAGGGGAGGATCTGCAACCAACCAATAAGATTTTATGATTAGATAGTAAAAAGATGAAGAAAGTAGCCCATAGCAGCCAATCAAATTTAATCTGCCCTGAGTTAGCAGAAGGTAAATTCTGATTGGCTCCCAGTAGATTCTAAACTTCCCATGCCAGCGCCATTTTTTTGCCCTCACTTTTTAAATAATTCTTAGGGGTTGATTTACTAAAGGCAAATAGGCTGTGCACTTTGTAAAGTGCAGTTGCACTCTGAAGGTGCAATTACGCTAGAGCTTATTAAATGAGGTAAAGCTTCACTTTACAAAGAATACCCAATCGCATACAAGAAAAATAAAAAAAACAGCATTTTTGCTTGCACACGATTGGATGATGGAAATCAGCAGAGCTTCTGTTCATTTACTAAGCTCTGGAGCAACTGCACTTTGTAAGTCTTTTTGCCTTTAGTAAATCAACCTCTTAGCGAACTAAAGCCGCACATTGGGGTTCGTTTGCTAAAGGCAAATAGACTGCGCACTTTGAAAAAGTGCAGTTGCCCTCGACAATAGCAGTTGTTCCAGAGCTTAGTAAATCAGGGAGAGCTCTGCTGACTTCCATCATCCAATCATGTGCAAGCAAAAATGCTTGCACATGATTGGGTATTCTTTGCAAAGTGAAGCTTTACCTCATTTACTAAGCTCTGGAGCAACCGCACTTGCAGAGGGTAATTGCACTTTGCAAAGCGCACAGTCTATTTGCCTTTAGTAAATCACCCCCCCCCCCCCCCCTAAGTCATTAAGTGACAGCAATACTGAAGAATTGAATTATGCTTTAATACATTTAAGAGCATGTGAGTAACTTCCCATTAAGGAAAGACAGTTTATTCCCATCACTACGAGGAGCACGCCATGAGACGGCATGAATCACAAGAGATAGGGAAAGATTGATTGCGCAGTCATAAAATCTGCCGCCTTATGCCGGCCGCCATACACATAATGATGTGAATGTTCAATGAAGCCATTGCAGTTGATTTACAAAGGGCAAATAGACTGTGCACTTTGTAAAATGCAGTTGCACTCTGCAAGTGCAGTTGCTCCAGCATTTAGTAAGGCTACGTTCACATGTTGGCGTAGCGGATCGCGGGCAGAATCGCGGTGATTTGCAATGGCACCTCAAACGCTGTGCGATGTTGCCGCGATTTCCACCTGCCGAATCGCGGTAACATCGCGCAAACAAAATCGCGGGTCGCATGACGCCCAAAAAAGGTACAAGAGCTTCATTGGGGCGTCACGCGACCCTCGATTTTGTTTGCGCAATGTTACCGCGATTCGGCAGGTGGAAATCGCGGCAACATCGCACAGCGTTTGGGGTGCCATTGCAAATCAACGGCAACACACAGGCGTCCCGCGATTTGCAATGATTTCCGGATCGCGGGCAGAATCGCGGTGATTCTGCCCGCGATCCGCTACGCCAACATGTGAATGTAGCCTTAATGAGGTAAAGCTTCACCTTATTGAATAACATTCAATTACAATATTATTTGTGTAGCAGATGTATGCGCTGTTATTTTTAGTTATTTTTTTAATTTACTTTTTTCCCCCACGAAAGAGGAGTTACCCTTTCAGGAAGAACTTTGCCTGTTTGGCGAATGGGCAAAATAAATGGCCCATTCAGCTGTCAGCCGGGCATTCCTGACTGACAGATCAATGTAAACAAAGGGGTGGGGATGGTGGCTGACATCACTGACCATATATAGCCATAATCGTATCTATTAATGACATAAACCATCATCCCGCCCCTTTGTTCACATCTGTCATGAATCTGTCATTTAGAAGTAGTGACGGGATCAGACAAGTTGGCATGTGTGTATTTTTTCCTTCAGTGCGTAGGTGGGCATCGTTTATTGTAATTGAGTGTTTGGCTTGGATCTGCATCACAGCGTGATTCGATTGGACAATGAATTTACATTTTTGCGGGACATTTTTGTTTGTTTGCTTTTTTTTTTTTTTTTTAATAAAGGACTTGTCAAAGTATATGAGCGTGTTTTTTAACTGTTTATTTATTTTTGTTATTTTTATTAATGAATACCCCTAAACTATTTCTACCGGATAGGGTGACATCTGGGGTTCCGCTCATTTTAAAACTGGGCTTCCAGATTATGATAGGCCCCTTCTACAGACCCCCCACCATCCTGCTGGGCCAGAGTTGTGGGAAGAGGCCCTTGTCTTCATCAACATGGGGACAATTCCTTTGCAGAGGGGTTCCCCACTGACAAGATGCCTCCCCATGTCAAGGGCAACTGGTCTGTTATAGTTTAGGAGTGGGGGGGGGGCACACAATCATTCTCCTCTTTTGTGGCATTCCAGACTGCATAATCGGATGAGGGTTTGGTATGGGTTATGAAGGGAACCTACTACATTTTTTTTCTGGGGTTCCCACCTAAATTTCATACCAGATCTAAAGGACCTGGTATAAATGAAGGGGAAATCCCCAAGCAGTTTTTTCTTTTGTGTGGAGGTACCCTACTAACATCTATACCAGTCACTCATCTAGGATAAGGGTCTGCTATAGATGAATGGAATCCCCGGCTGTTCTTCTACAAATAGACTGAAGCAGCTGGGAACTGTAATTTTGCCTGTAATATAAACAGACTTTTTGTCTGTAAATGGTTGTTTAGCCTACATACATGCATACATTGCACAGATGTGCCACTGTATAGGCAGGGTCAGGGCATCCCTCCAGACATGTTATTTAATGGAGGTTTGCATTTTTAATGTTCCACTTTAAGCATTTACTAAAAATCACTGCTCCCAGGAAAACAGAATTTTAAAATGTGTAAAAGATTTTTAAAAGGTGTAGAAACTTTTTGAAGAGCCCTATATATATATATATATATATATATATATATATACATTATATATATACATTATATATATATATATGTGTGTGTGTGTGTGTGTGTGTGTGTATATATATATATAAAAGAAATTAAATAAATGAAACATGGCAATTTAGCTGAAATCACCCGACTCATCCCTACCGATCCTCAGACAGAAGTGGGGACAGAAGCAGGTCCGATGTGAGAGACTCCGCCTAATATCACAGCAATTTATATATAATAGACTGCCGGAGACCCGGCTACAGAAACCCCATCCCTAGAATTGTATTAGGAGAGAAGCAGAATCGCTCAGTAAGCACTTTAGGAGCTCACAGCTGCTTTTATTGAACTTTCCCAACACAATTATAAACCAGATCTACCGGATAAATGGATTGTGAGCTTCCTGCTGGGAAAGAAAGATCTGTCTGATCATAGAAGAGGAAACACCATTATATATAAAGGGCAACAAAATGCACAGTTCAAAAATACATCTATCTATCTATCTATCTATCTATCTATCTATCTATCTATCTATCTATCTATCTATCTATCTATCTATCTATCTATCTATCTATCTATCTATCTATCTATCTATCTATCTATCTATCTATCTATCTATCTATCTATCTATCTATCTATCTATCTATCTATCTATCTATCTATCTATCTATCTATCTATCTATCTATCTATCTATCTATCTATCTATCTATCTATCTATCTATCTATCTATCTATCTATCTATCTATCTATCTATCTATCTATCTATCTATCTATCTATCTATCTATCTATCTATCTATCTATCTATCTATCTATCTATCTATCTATCTATCTATCTATCTATCTATCTATCTATCTATCTATCTATCTATCTATCTATCTATCTATCTATCTATCTATCTATCTATCTATCTATCTATCTATCTATCTATCTATCTATCTATCTATCTATCTATCTATCTATCTATCTATCTATCTATCTATCTATCTATCTATCTATCTATCTATCTATCTATCTATCTATCTACAGTATCTCAGGAAAGTGAGTACACCCCTCACATTTTTGTAAATATTTTATTCTATCTTTTGATGTGACAACACTGAAGAAATTACACTTTGCTACAATGTAAAGTAGTGAGTGTACAGCTTGTATAGCAGTGTAAATTTGCTGTCCCCTGAAAATAACTCAACATACAGCCATTAATGTCTAAACCGCTGGCAACAAAAGTGAGTACACCCCTAAGTGAAAATATCCAAATTGGGCCCAATTAGCCATTGTCCCTCCCCGGTGTCATGTGACTCTTTAGTGTTAAAAGGTCTCAGGTGTGAACGAGGAGCAGGTGTGGTAAATTTATCACTCTCTCATACTGGTCACTGGAAGTTCAACATGGCATCTCATGACAAAGAACTCTGAGGATCTGAAAAAAGAATTGGTGCTCTACATAAAAAATGACCTACGCAAATGGTGGCGAACCTTGGCACCCCAGATTTTTTGGAACTACATTTTTCAAGATGCTCATGCTCTCTGCAGTGTAGTTGAGCATCATGGGAAATGTAGTTCCAAAAAATCTGGGGTGACAAGGTTCGCCATCACTGGCCTAGGTTAAGAAGATTGCCAAGACCCTGAAACTGAGCTGCAGTACGGTGGCAAAGACCATACAGCGGTTTAACAGGACAGGTTCCACTCAGAACAGGCCTCTCCATGGTCGACCAAAGCAGTTGAGTGCACGTGCTCAGCGTCATATCCAGAGGTTGTCTTTGGGAAATAGATGTATGAGTGCTGCCAGCATTGCTACAGAGGTTGAAGGAGTGGGGGGTCAGCCTGTCAGTGCTCAGATCATACGCCGCACACTGCATCAAATTGGTCTGCATGGCTGTCATCCCAGAAGGAAGCCTCTTCTAAAGATGATGCACAAGAAAGCCCACAAACAGTTTGCTGAAGACAAGCAGACTAAGGACATGGATTACTGGAACCATGTCCTGTGCTCTGATGAGACCAAGATAAACTTATTTGGCTCAGATAGTGTCAAGTGTGTGTGGCGGCAACCAGGTGAGAAGTACAAAGACAAGTGTGTCTTGCCTACAGTTAAGCATGGTGGTGGGAGTGTCATGGTCTGGGGCTGCATGAGTGCTGCCGGCACTGGGGATCTACAGTTCATTGAGGGAACCATGAATACCAACATGTACTGTGACATACTGAAGCAGAGCATGTTCCCCCCCCCACCCCCCTTCGGAGAACGACCAAAAACACACCTCCAAGATGACCACTGCCTTGCTAAAGAAGCTGAGGGTAAAGGTGATGGATTGGCCAAGCATGTCTCCAGACCTAAACCCTATTGAGCATCTGTGGGGCATCCTCAAATGGAAGGTGGAGGAGCGCAAGGTCTCTAACATCCACCAACTCCATGATGTCATTATGGAGGAGTGGAAGAGGACTCCAGTGGCAACCTGTGAAGCTCTGGTGAACTCCATGCCCAAGAGGGTTAAGGCAGTGCTGGAAAATAATGGTGGCCACAAAAAATATTGGCACTTTGGGCCCAATTTGAACATTTTCCCTTAGGGGTGTACTCACTTTTGTTGTCAGTGGTTTAGACATTAATGGCTGTGTGTTGAGTTTTTTTGAGGGGACAGCAAATTTACACTGTTATACAAGCTGTACACTCACTACTTTACATTGTAACAAAGTGTCATTTCTTCAGTGTTGTCACATGAAAAGATATAATAAAATTACAAAAATGTGAGGGGTGTACTTACTTTTGTGAGATAATCTATCTATCTATCTATCTATCTATCTATCTATCTATCTATCTATCTATCTATCTATCTATCTATCTATCTCTTCAACTTTATAATTGTATCTATTTATCTCTTGCTATGTATCCAGTATATACAGTATTTATATATATTTGTGACATTTTTGTATTTATGTATTTTTTTACAATAAACAAACAATAAATAAATAAATAAACAGATGACATCCAGGAAGAAAGGGATACATAGGACATAAACATGTTATTTGTCTGGCAGCGGTGATGAGCAATAGGTTAATCGGTAGATTCATTCTATCCTCAGTATTCACACATAATTCCTGAGCGATGAGTGCGGGATGATTAATCCATTGTTCTCCGGGCACTAACATTATATACATACCTAACATCTATTAGTGTAATCAGTGTGGATAATAAACGATACAAAACATGGCAATAAATAATCTTTGTAGAGGAGGAAATATGTATTCATATAGGAAGTTGTCATTTGATGGATTATAGAGGACCTGTCATCTATAGCAGTGCATGGAAGGTGAATTTCACATTTCATGTTGTCTTTCAGTGATAGACAAACACCACTGTGCCGTCTATTTATTGTAATGATAAAGAATCTGTATAAGGACATACGAGGTTTATGATATGTCAGGGGCTTTAGATATAAATTATTCCTAGGTTCACAACTATGGATTTTTATAATGCACTTTGCAGTCTGCAGAAACCCAATACAGTCCATATAACAAGGCTTCCTATGGTACACGTTCACATCTATGCGTTTTTCAGCTGGTGCGTTTTTGGAAAGGTTCTTGGACTTTTGATGATCGCCGATGTCCGCCGGTCACTCGCGATCATCCGCTGTGAAGGGAGAAAGGCAGGCGGCTAATGTAAACAAAGCCGCCTGTCATTCTTCCCTGTGTAAAAGCACTGATCACTCGGTCCTGCTATGTAGGACCATTGATCTGTGCAGTTATGCCCCATACACACGTGCAGATTATCTGCAGACTTTTGTCTGCAGACTTACCTTTTCTATGTAGTGCAAGGGCCTGCCGGATTGCATACAAATTGAAAGTGTTTAGGTTTGACCTCATATTATATGGTTTTGGTAAGTCTGCAGACAAAAGTCTGCAGATAATCTGCACGTGTGTATGGGGCATTACACACACAGCCACATCCCTGCACAGTTAGAAGCACGCCCCTAGGGACACACTTAACCCCTCCCTCTCCAATAAAGTTAACCCCTTCCCTGCCAGTGTAATTTTTACAGTAACAGTGCATATGTATAGCACTGATTACTGTAGAAATGTCACTGGTACCCCCAAAAGTGTCAAAAATGTCAGTCAATGGTCCGATCTGTCCGCCGCAATGTCGCAGTCCCGCAAAAAAAAAAATCGCAGATCGCCGCCATTACTCGTTAAAAAAAAAAAACAACAAAAATTACAGAAATCTTTCCCTTGGTTAGTAAACGCAATAACTTTTGTGCAAACCAATCAAAATATGCTTATTGTGATTTTTTTACCAAACATATGTAGCAGAAAACAAATTGGCCAAAAATTGGCCCAAATTTTTTTTGGGGGGAATTTCCTATAAAAATGTGAAAAATATTGTTATTTTTGCAAAATTGTCGCTATTTTTTTGATTACAGCACATGATTAAAAAATCACACAGGTGATCAAATACCAACAAAAGAAAGCTCTGTTTGTGGGGAAAAAAAGGACGTCAAATTTGTTTAGGTACAGCGTCGCATGACCGCGCAATTGTCCGTTAAAGTCACGCAGTGCCGAATCGCAAAATAGGCCCTGGTCAGGAAGGGGGTAAAATCTTCCGGGGCTTAAGTGGTTAAAGCGGTAGTAAACTCTAATGACAAAAAAAAAAAAAACCCTGCAAGACAAAGGCATAATGAGCTAGTATGCATCGCATACTAGCTCATTATGAATTACTTACCTTAGAACGAAGCCCCGACACGGACCCCCGGACACCGCTGTGGGAGCGGACATGATCCCACCGGCGTCTCTTCCGGGTTCTGTGGCTCCGGCGCTGTGAGTGGCCGGAGCCGCGATGACGTCACTCCCGCGCATGCGCGAGGGAGTAATTTTCCGGCAATTCCCGGCAAGGAACTCTGAAGGTCCGCCGGACCTTCAGAGCGCATGCGCCGCCAGCGTCCGCGGCTGCATGCAGTGGTAATATCTCCTAAACCGTGCAGGTTTAGGAGATATTAATTGTACCTACAGGTAAGCCTTATTATAGGCTTACCTGTAGTTAAAAGTCAAAAAAAGCGTTATACTACCACTTTAACAACTGAGGAGTCATCAGCTGAATGTAAAAACAAAAATTGCTGGCTATAAAATATCCAGAAAAAAAAACATTTTTTGAGGGGAACCCCGCTGACAGCTGATTACTCATCGGTTGTTAAGGACGCGGTGGCCGGCTTCCCAGCCCACTCCTTAACAACCAGCTATACCCAGTTTATTTACCACCTTCAATACACTGCACTTTTACCCCCTCCCTGCCCAGGCCAATTTTCAGCTTTCAGCACTGTGGCATTGTGAATGACAATTGCACTGTCATGCGACACTGTACCCATATGATATTTTTATCTTTTTTTCCTGACAATGAGAGCTTTTTTTAAGGTTGTATTTGATCACTGCTGGCTTTTGCGTTACAAATAAAAAAGACCAAAATGTAAAAAAAACATTTTTTTTTCTTTGTTTTTTTGTTTATGTTATAACATTTTGTAAATAAGTAAATTTTCTCCTTCCCTAACGGGCACTGATGGGGCAGCACTAATGTGCACTGATAATGCAGCACTAATGGGCACTGATGAGGCGGCACAGATTAGGTGGCACCGATGGGCACTGATATGCAGCACTGAAAAGCACTGATAGGTGGCACTGATATGCAGCACTGATGGGCACTGATATATGGCACTGATGGGCACTGATGGGCAATCATGGGCAGCAATGAAGGGCAGGAATGATGGGGATTGATAGGTGGCACTGATGGGCAATGATGGACAGCACTGATAGATGGCACTGATAGGCAGCACTGATGAGGAGGCACTGATAGGCATTACTGATGGGCACTGACTGGCATTACTAATGGGCACTGATTGGCATCCTTTATGGGCACTGATTAGCATCACATGTAAGTACAGATGAGCCTCACTGGTGGGGTACTAACGGGCATCACTGACGGGCACTGGTGGACATTGCTGATGGGCCTTCACTGATAATCAATGTGCTGTATATCAGTGCAGACCCCACCTGTCAGGAGAGCCGCTGATCGGCTCTCCTCTACCCACGCCTTGTCAGCGCAAATGGAGGAAAGCCGATAAATGGCACTTCCTGGTTTCTGTGTGATCAGCTGAGATTGGACAAAGCTGATCAAGTAGTAAAGAGCCAACGTCATAGGCTCTTTACCAAGATCGGAGATCCCTTCGCTGGGGCGCACATGAGCGGCTTATCCTGCTGGACGTCATATGACCCCCAGTCAGGACAACAGAACCACCCGGCGGCCTTCATTCTGCATACGGTGGACAGGAAGGGGTTAAAGAGAAAAGAAAATGCAAAATGCATGAAAAATGCAACTGCATAAATATGAACCTAAGGTAAGTATCATGGGTGTAGGTGGGTGTAGAAATATCTATCAGTATCAATGGGTTAGATGTCAAATTTATGTAAAACATAATGGGGGAGGATTACTAGAACTGGAGCACACAGAAAAACGCTATATGCTGTGTATAGAAATGCATTGTGCGGTTTAATGTGTGTTGCACTAACTGTCAGTGCAGCACATATAGTGAATTTAATGCACGTTTAGGCTGGGTTCACACGGATGAGATGACAGACATTGCATGTGATTCACACCGCATTGCTGTGCAGATCACATGCGATATCTGTGCGATGCAAAGTCAGCCATACAGTTTGTATGGCTGAATTTGCATCCTATTCGGACCAAAATGATGCAGGACCCTTTAGTTTCGGTCGGACAGGAATGAACGATTCCTGTCTGATTTCACAGTTTGCACTGCGATCTGCAAACTGATTTGGGGGTGTCATTAACTTGCTATTGACACCTGCAGCGATTCGCAGAGTGCAGTGTGAACTGCATGTGAGTTAGATGCGATGCGGGGGATCTTCAAACTATGGCCCTCCAGTTGAGCAGGAACTACAATTCCAATAATGCTTGGTCATGTCTGTGAATGTCAGAGTTTTACAATGCCTCATGGGATGTGTAGTTCCGCAACAGCTGGAGGGCCGTAGTTTGAGGATCCCTGCTCTATAGGAATCACACTGGTTCCCACATCGCATATGTGTGAACCCAGCCTAAATGTGTTTTCTGGATCTATTACATTACTGAATCCCAGCATGCAATTGTGTATCCTGGACAAGTGAGGAACTTCACTGACTTCAGTTTCTTACAATCTTCTATATTATGTCCGCAGTCTCTTACCATCTCCTGTACCCTGACTTCAATCTCACACCATCTCCTGTAGTATGCCTGAAGTTTCTGACCATCCCCTGTACTCTGACTTCAGACTCTGACCATCTCCTGTACTATGCCCACAGTCTCTTTCTATCTCTTGTAGTATGTCTGCAGTCTCTGACCATCTCCTGTAGTATGCCTGCAGTATATCTGCAGTCTATGACCATCTCCTGTACCCTGACTTCAGTCTCTTACCATCTCCTGTAGTATGCCTGCAGTTTCTGACCATCCCCTGTACTCTGACTTCAGACTCTGACCATCTCCTGTACTATGCCCACAGTCTCTTTCTATCTCCTGTAGTATGTCTGCAGTCTCTGGCCATCTCCTGTACCCTGACTTCAATCTCTGACCATCCCCTGTAGTATGCCTGCAGTATATCTGTAGTCTATGACCATCTCCTGTACCCTGACTTCAGTCTCTGACCATCTCCTGTACTCTGCCCACAGTCTTTTACTATCTCCTGTAGTATGTCTGCAGTCTCTGACCATCTCCTCTACCCTGACTTCAATCTCTGACCATCTCCTGTAGTATGCCTGCAATCTCTGACCATCTCCTGTATTATGTCTGTAGTCCCTTACCATCTCCTGTACCCTGACTTCAGTCTCTGACCATCTCCTGTAGTATGCCTGCACCCTCTGACCATCTCCTGTACCCTGACTTCAGTCTCTGACCATCTCCTGGAGTATACCTGCACTCTCTGACCATCTCCTGTACCCTGACTTCAATCTCTGACCATCACCTGTAGTATGCCTGCAGTCTCTGACCATCTCCTGTGGTATATCTGTAGTCTATGATCATCTCCTGTAATCTGACTTCAGTCTCTGACCATCTCCTGTAGTATGTCTGCAGTCTCTGACCATCTCCTGTACCCTGACTTCAGTCTCTGACCATCTCCTGTAGTATGTCTGCAGTCTCTGACCATCTCCTGTACCCTGACTTCAATCTCTGACCATCTCCTGTACTATGCCCACAGTCTCTTACTATCTCCTGTAGTATGCCTGCAGTCTCTGACCATCTTCTGTAGTATGTCTGTAGTCCCTTACCATCTCCTGTACCCTGACTTCAGTCGCTAACCATCTCCTGTAGTATGCCTGCAGTCTCCTACATCTCATGTAGTGTGTCTATTCTTTTCTCTATATATCACTTGAGCTATTAGCTGACCATTACATTATGCCCAGAGGCCAAAGGTCACCAAACACTCACCTCCATGCATTCATTATGAGATCATATGGAGAGTGAGGTCCATTATTTGCTCATTAATACACTAAGAGCAGAGCTTGAGTCTTCCTCTAATCTCCGAGGGGAAATCCCATGTGACAGAATTGTCCATCCATCCCCCGGAGGTGGGCCATATGTAGAAGGGATTGCATCCTGATTGCCATTTGACAGGTTGGAGCCTTCGGTGGGATTCTCTTCTACCCAACACAAGGAGAAAGTATCTTGTATTTTCAGCACGCACTATATGACGTTATTACTGCAGAGACAATGTAACGTGCATGGGTTCAGTGACAATCGGGTTCATTTACTGAAACTAGAGAGTGCAAAATCTGGTGCAGCTGTGCATGGCAGCCAATCAGCTTGGTTTCTATACAGAGCTGCCTTGGATTTTCCACTCTCCGCTTTTTTTTACCACTTGCCGACCACCTGCCGCAGTTATATGGTGGCAGGTCAGCAGGTTCCCCAAAATCGCTGTATCTGTAAGGTGGTCTGTGGGAGCGATCCTGGGGGGGCGCGCATGGACTCACCAGCGAGGAAGCCGATACATGGGGCTGGCGGCCGCGATCGCCGCTGGGCACCTGCGATCGCTCCCCACGAAGAGAGAACAGCAGTCTGCTGTTGTAAACACAGCAGACCGTTGTTCTCTCTGCAATCAATGCAGAGCTCCTGTGATCCTCCTATTAAGGTTCACAAGTCTCTGTATTAATGCCATAAGCCCAACAACCCCCCCACAGTTGGAAAACACCCCCCTAGGCTCACACTTAACCCTTTGATCATCCCTGGGTTAACCCCTTCCCTGCCAGTGTCATTAGTACAGTAACAGTGCATATTTTTAGCACTGATAACTGTAGTAATGTCACTGGTCCTCCCAAAAGTGTCAAAATGTCAGTTAGGGGTCCGATCTGTCCGCCGCAATGTCGCAGTCTCGCAAAAAATCGCAGATCACCGCCATTACTAGTAAAAAATAAATAAATAAATAAAAATGACATATATCTTTCCCCTAGTTTGTAGACGCGATAAGTTTTGCGCAAACCAATCAAAATACGCTTATTGGGATTTTTTTGACCAAAAATATGTAGCAGATTACAAATTGGCCTAAAAGGATGAAAAAATTAGACTTTTACATTTTTTTTTTTTTTTTTTTTTGGGAATGTTATATAGCAGAAAGTGAAAAAAATATATATTTTTTCAGAATTGTCGCTCTTTTTTTGTTTTTAGCGCAAAAAAATAAAAATCACAGAGGTGATCAAATACCACCAAAAGAAAGCTCTAGTTGTGGGAAAAAAAGGACATCAATTTTATTTGGGTACAGTGTCGCACACCCGCGCAATTGTCCGTTAAATTAGCGCAGTGCCGAATCGCAAAAAATGGCCTGGTCATTAAGGGGGGAAATCTTCCGGTCCAGAAGTGGTTAAATCAACCCCAGATCCCCTATAAAAAGGCCGTGTCCCCAGACTGTTCATTAAAAAAAAAAAAAATCTTCCTATAAGATTACATGTGTATTTAAAGTGATTTCTTCTGTTATTTACCTAAAATCATCCTCCTGCTGGGATCCGCCATCTTGGATGTGATGCCAGCAGCCCCAGCAGACTCAGCGCTGTCAGTCAGGTGACACTCTATAACTTTTTTTTCAGTGGCAGCACCCTTTAAAAGAACAAAAAACATCTCATGGCCCCCCAGTCTAAAATGTAAAATATTTAAATGTTACTTTTTAACCACTTGACCTCCATAAGATTTACCCCCCCTCATGATGAGACAGGTTTTTGCGATACGGTACTGCATTACCTGACAATTGCGCGGTCGTGCGATGCTGTGCCCAAATTACATTTCTGTCCTTTTTTTCCCCACAAATAGAGATTTCTTTTGGTGGTATTCGATCAACTCTGAGTTTTTTATTTTTTGCACTATAACCAAATAAATACCAACAATTTTGAAAATTAAAACAATATTTTTTTACTTTCTGCTATAAAACATATCCAATAAAAAAATCTAATTTCTTCCTACATTTTGGCCAATATGTACATATTTTTGTACATATTTTTGGTAATAATAAATCCAAATAAGTGTATATTGATTGGTTTGCGCAAAAGTTATAGCGTCTACAAACTATAGTATATATACATTTTTTTTCTAGTTATGACGGCAATTAGCGACTTATAGCGGGACTGCGATATTGCAGCGGACATTCTGACACTAACTGACATTTTTGACACTTTTTGGGAAACAGTGACACTAATACAGTGGTCAGTGCTAAAAATATGCACTGTCACTGTACTAATGACACTGTCTGGGAAGGGGTTAACATTAGGGGCGATCAAAGGGTTAACTGGGTGCCTAATCTTTTTTTTTTTTTTTTTTTCAACACCATGTGTGCTGCTCTTACTAGGGGAAGAGATGGACTTTATTCCCTGCTTTTCAGAGAAACAAATTTCATCCCTTCCCTCCTTTCAGACCGCTGTCCTGCCTCTCTGCTCAATGATTGGCAGATGCCAGAGGACATCGAGTCCATGGTATCCACCACTTGGCTCCCGCTGTGTGTGATCACAGCGGGAGCAAGCCGCCGGCGGCGCAGATGTGCATCCCCTACCCAACAGAGCCAGATCATCACCATCACAAAGTCCTTCCACCGCCGCCAGGCCATTCACAACACAAAGTGCAATGCGCTTCATGCATGCGCAGTAGGAGACCAGCTGTGAAGCTGCAGGGCTTCCCTGCCGGTTTCCCTTACAAAAAAATGGCGGCGGCAGCACCCGAGAGCCAATGGAAAAATCAGCTGGGGTGAAGACAAGGCTGGATTTGTGGACAGGTAAATGTCCTAATATTAAAAATCAGCAGCTACAGTATTGTAGCTGCTGGCTTTTATTTTTTTCCAAAGGAGCCTGGAGCCCCTCTTTAATCTTTCACAATAAAACCTGGAAGCTGATTGGTTACCATGCACAGCTGCACCATATTCTGTGTGCACCACTAAATATTCCCCAATGTTGTCTGAATCATGTTGTTATCAGTGAAGATATAATATACAGTAGTGATCAGTGTGGATAAAATGTATATACAATATAGTGATCAGTGTGGATATAATGTATTGGATACAATGTACTGTATATACAATGTAGCGATCAGTGTGGATATAGTGTATTGGATACAAAGTATATACAATGTGGTGATCAGTGTGGATATATAATGTATTGGATATAATGTATATACAATGTAGTGATCAGTGTGGATATAGTGTATTGGATACAATGTATATACAATGTGGTGATCAGTGTGGATATATAATGTATTGGATATAATGTATATACAATGTAGTGATCAGTGTGGATATAGTGTATTGGATACAATGTATATACAATGTAGTGATCAGTGTGGATATAGTGTATTGGATACAATGTATATACAATGTAATGATCAGTGTGGATATAGTGTATTGGATACAATGTATATACAATGTAGCGATCAGTGTGGATATAGTGTATTGGATACAAAGTATATACAATGTAGTGATCAGTGTGGATATAGTGTATTGGATACAAAGTATATACAATGTAGTGATCAGTGTGGATATAGTGTATTGGATACAATGTATATACAATGTAGTGATCAGTGTGGATATAGTGTATTGGATACAATGTATATACAATGTAATGATCAGTGTGGATATAGTGTATTGGATACAAAGTATATACAATGTAGTGATCAGTGTGGATATAGTGTATTGGATACAATGTATATACAATGTAGTGATCAGTGTGGATATGGTGTATTGGATACAATGTATATACAATGTAATGATCAGTGTGGATATAGTGTATTGGATACAATGTATATACAATGTAATGATCAGTGTGGATATAGTTTATTGGATACAATGTATATACAATGTAGTGATTAGTGTGGATATGGTGTATTGGATACAATGTATATACAATGTAGTGATCAGTGTGGATATAGTGTATTGGATACAATGTATATACAATGTAGCGATCAGTGTGGATATAGTGTATTGGATACAATGTATATACAATGTAGCGATCAGTGTGGATATAGTGTATTGGATACAATGTATATACAATGTAGTGATCAGTGTGGATACAGTATATTGGATACAATGTATATACAATGTAGTGATCAGTGTGGATATATAATGTATTGGATACAATGTATATACAATGTAGTGATCAGTGTGGATACAGTGTATTGGATACAATGTATATACAATGTAGTGATCAGTGTGGATATATAATGTATTGGATACAATGTATATACAATGTAGTGATCAGTGTGGATATAGTGTATTGGATACAATGTATATACAATGTATTGATCAGTGTGGATATAGTGTATTGGATACATTGTATATACAATGTAATGATCAGTGTGGATATAGTGTATTGGATACAATGTATATACAATGTAGTGATTAGTGTGGATATGGTGTATTGGATACAATGTATATACAATGTATATACAATGCAGTGATCAGTGTGGATATAGTGTATTGGATACAATGTATATACAATGTATTGATCAGTGTGGATATAGTGTATTGGATACAATGTATATACAATGTAGCGATCAGTGTGGATATGGTATATTGGATACAATGTATATACAATGTAATGATCAGTGTGGATATAGTGTATTGGATACAATGTATATACAATGTAGTGATTAGTGTGGATATAGTGTATTGGATACAATGTATATACAATGTAGAGATCAGTGTGGATATAGTGTATTGGATACAATGTATATACAATGTAGCGATCAGTGTGGATATAGTGAATTGGATACAATGTATATACAATGTAGCGATCAGTGTGGATATAGTGTATTGGATACAATGTATATACAATGTATTGATCAGTGTGGATATAGTGTATTGGATACAATGTATATACAATGTATTGATCAGTGTGGGTATAGTGTATTGGATATAATGTATATACAATGTAGTGATCAGTGTGGATATATAATGTATTGGATACAATGTATATACAATGTAGTGATCAGTGTGGATATAGTGTATTGGATACAATGTATATACAATGTATTGATCAGTGTGGATATAGTGTATTGGATACAATGTATATACAATGTATTGATCAGTGTGGATATAATGTATTGGATACAATGTATATACAATGTATTGATCAGTATGGATATAGTGTATTGGATACAATGTATATACAATGTATTGATCAGTGTGGATATAATGTATTGGATACAATGTATATACAATGTATTGATCAGTATGGATATAGTGTATTGGATACAATGTATATACAATGTAGTGATCAGTGTGGATATAGTGTATTGGATACAATGTATATACAATGTATTGATCAGTGTGGATATAATGTATTGGATACAATGTATATACAATGTATTGATCAGTATGGATATAGTGTATTGGATACAATGTATATACAATGTAGTGATCAGTGTGGATATAGTGTATTGGATACAATGTAGTGATCAGTGTGGATATAGTGTATTGGATACAATGTATATACAATGTATTGGATACAATCAGATGTCGGTGGATCTCCTGTTCACCCCAGCCCAAGCACTGAGGGGGCGGAGCCCCAGCGCTCACTGAGGAGGCGTGTCCCTCGCCGCGCCCCGTAGCTCCCCCTCCCTCCCTTATGCTATTCCCTATGGACGTGCAGTGCGGCTGGCGGCCGGAAGGGGGCTCCTCCAGGATCGCGGTGACGTCAGCCGGGACATTCCTTTCCGGTGGGCGGGGCCGCGTCTCCCGGTCGGCAGTGGCGGCCATGTTGGGCAGCGGGAGGTGGAGGCGGTGAGCCCCGGTGTTTATTCTCGGTGGGGACTTAGCAGGCGGAGGCAGCATGTCGGCCAAGGTGCGGCTGAAGCGGCTGGAGCAGCTGCTGCTGGACGGGCCGCAGAGGAATGAGGCGGCGCTGAGTGTGGAGACTCTGCTGGACGTCCTCCTGTCTCTGGTCACCGAATGCAGCAACCCGGCACTGCGCCGGGACAAGTACGTCACCGAGTTCCTGGACTGGGGTGAGTGACCGCCGGGGGGTGCAATACTGGGGGGTGACACTGAGCACCATAGAGAGGAGGACCGGCCACTGTACTGGGAGGACACAGCATAGGGGGTGCTGGAGATGTCACTGGGTACCATAGAGAGGAGGACCGGCCACTGTACTGGGAGGACACCACATAGGGGGTGCTGGAGATGTCACTGGGCACCATAGAGAGCACTGGGTGCCAAACTGGGAGGACATCATAGCACTGGGCACCATACTAGGTACCATACATGGGGGGCATCATAGAAAGCACTGGGTGCCATACTGGGAAGGCATCATAGAAAGCGCTGGGTGCCATACTGGGAGGGCATCGTAGCACTGGGCACCATACTAGGTAGTAAGTACCATACATGGGGGGCATCATAGAAAGCACTGGGTGCCATACTGGGAGGGCATCGTAGAAAGCACTGGGTGCCATACTGGGAGAGCATCATAGAAAGCTCGGGGCATCAAAAAATGCATCGGGTACCATACATGGTGGACATCATATATAGAAAGCACTGGGTACCATACTGGGAGGGCATCTTGGAAAGCACTGGGCACCATACTTGGTACCATACATGGGGGCATCATATATAGAAAGCACTGGTAGAGAATGGGGTGCATCATATAGGAAGGCACTGGGTACCATACAAGGGGGTGCTGTCATATAGAGAAAGCACTGGGTATCATTCTGGGAGGGCACAATATAGAGGGGTGTCAGGGTTGGCACAGGGTACCATGCTGGGAGGATGTAGTATAGACAAGGTGCTGGGGATGGCACTGGGCATCATCTGAAGTACCAAGTGCCATTCTTGGAGGGCATGCTGGGCATCATATAACGAGGGTACCAGATACCATGTTGGGAGAACACAGTGGGCATGATGGGGGATGCTGGGTACCATACTGGGAGGGTGAACTAAAATCAAGGTGCCAGGAATGGCGCTGGGCATCATATAGAGAAAGTGGCAGGTATTATACTGAAAGGGCACAGGCACCTTATAGTGGGCACCAGGTATGATGGGTATACATGGGTATAGTATAGACAAGCTGTCAGGGATGGCACTGGGCATCATTTATAGAAAGCAGTGGGCACTATACTGGAAGGGCATGGGGGATATCATATATAGAAAGCACTGGCTATCATACTGGGGGACATCATATAGAAAGCACTAGGCACCATACTGGGGGGGAGGAAATGGGGATTGGGTACTGTACTGGGAGAGCATAATTTATATAAGCCACTGGGTACCATACTGGGGGGCATAATTTCTAGAAAGCACTGGGTACCATACTGGGAGAGCACGGGGGGGCATCATTTCTAGAAAGCACTGGGTACTATACTCCGGGGGGCATGTGGGACATCGTGTAAAGAAAGCACTAGGTACAATACAGGGAGGGCATGGGGGCATTATATAGAGAAAGTACTGGGTACCATGCTGGGAGGATGTAGTAATGGCATTGGGGTGACACTGGGCATAAAATAAAGTACAACCTACCACGCAGGCACAGTATAATCATGCTGTCAGAGCTGGCACTGGGCATCATATATAAAACCCACTGGGTACCATATTGGGAGGACACAAAATAGAGAGGTGTCAGGGATGGCACAGGCTATCATACATAGAATGCACTGGGCACTATACTGGGGAGGATGTAGTATAGACAAGGTGCTGGGGGTGGCACTGGGCATCATATGAACTACCAGGTGCCATTCTTTAAGGGCACACTAGGCATCATATATATGGAGTGTCGGGTACCACACCTGGAGATTGTAGCAAAGTCAAGGTGCCAGGGATTATACTGGGCATTGTATATAGACAATACCAGATACCATACTGGAAGGGCCCAGTGGGCATCATGTAGAAGGCATTGGGTACCATACTGGAAGGGTGTAGTATAGTCAAAGTGCCAGGGATGACACTAGGCAGCATTTAGAGAGTACCAGGTACCATGCTTAGAGGACTAAGGGACAATATATATTGTGTGTACCAGATACTGTCCTGGCATAGCACAGTATAATCAAGCTTTCAGGGATGGCACTAGACATTGTGTATAGAGATGTATAGAGAGCGCTGGGTACCATACCGGAGAGTCATAGTATAAACAAGGTTCTGGGGATGGCACTGGGTATAGTAGGGAGAAGGCGCTGAGTACCATACATATCGGGCACTGTGGACAACATACAGGGAAGGTGCCAGCTACCATACACAGAGGAGGAATAATATAGAGAAAGTGCTGGTCCTATAGTGAGAGGATACAAGGGGCACTACAAAAGGAAGGTGCCAGGTATCATACAGTGGGCAATATTCAGGGAGGGTGCGAACAGTGGAAAGCACCATACAGGTGCCAAGAAAGGAGGGCACTGTGTGCTTCATAGCGAATATGCCAATTACCATCCAGGGAAGGGGTAGTATTGGGAGGGTACAGTGGGCATCATATACGGAAGGCGTAGTATAGAGAATGTACCAGATACCATCTAAAGAGGGCACTGTGGGCATCATGTATAGAAGTGGCCAGATACCATCCAGAAAGGCACAGTTGACATTCTGTAGAGAAGTTTCCAAGTACCATTTAGGGAGGGTACAGTGGCTATTATATAGATGTGCCTGGTACCATACTGAGGGCACAATGGGCATCATACAGGGAGGGCGTTATATGCAGATAGGCACATTAACCTGCACAGTGTACAGGAGGGTCTTACATATACAGCAGTCATACAGAGGGGTTAGTTAGACATTAATGCAAAAAAGAGTTTATACAAGGGGCGTGCAGTGAGTATGGCATTGAAGGGCCCAGTGGGCATCATACAGTGAGGAAATACTGGGACCCTCCCAGAGGATATGACTAATATGGCACAGGAAGGAGGAAATGATGCTGGAATTGCACACATGTAGGACATAGACTATTGGTGACACAATGGGCATCCTATAGATGAGTCACAGGGGCCACAGAGGAATGTCACATGGGGGGGTCTCCTATAGGAATAAAATGGGGTTTTTGTTGTAGGCGAGGTGAACATATAAGGCGGTTATGGGGGGGCATGACACAGGAAATGGGGTGTAGGGCACCAGAAGTTCCGGGTGTCATTTAGAAGAGTTGCACAGGAACATGTCACTTACATTGGGCCATGCCACTGAGGGACTTGTCGGGGTTATGGCAGCAGTATAATGAATTGCACTAGAAGTCATTGTCTGGGTTTGTATGAGGAGAAGCGATGTGTGGCTTGGCACCACAGGGCATTCTGTGGCATTGCGACAACAGCTAGAGAAATAAACAATATTGAAGTTCTATATTGGACTCTTGGTGGTTTTAGCTTGTGGTATTGAGTCTCTGCGAATTGCTGATTGAATCGTTGTAATGGTGGGACTGGGGGCAGTGGTGGCACTGGTGATGTTGTGTGGTGTTCAGGTGATGTGTCATAGAAAAAAAAGGACAATCTCCTGGAGCAATGGTGGATCCCCTGTACCTTGCTGGTTCCCCCTGTACCTTGCTGGTTCCCCCTGTACCTTGCTGGTTCCCCCTGTACCTTGCTGGTTCCCCCTGTACCTTGCTGGTTCCCCCTGTACCTTGCTGGTTCCCCCTGTACCTTGCTGGTTCCCCCTGTACCTTGCTGGTTCCCCCTGTACCTTGCTGGTTCCCCCTGTACCTTGCTGGATCCCCCTGTACCTTGCTGGATCCCCCTGTACCTTGCTGGATCCCCCTGTACCTTGCTGGATCCCCCTGTACCTTGCTGGATCCCCCTGTACCTTGCTGGTTCCCCCTGTACCTTGCTGGTTCCCCCTGTACCTTGCTGGTTCCCCCTGTACCTTGCTGGTTCCCCCTGTACCTTGCTGGTTCCCCCTGTACCTTGCTGGTTCCCCCTGTACCTTGCTGGTTCCCCCTGTACCTTGCTGGTTCCCCCTGTACCTTGCTGGTTCCCCCTGTACCTTGCTGGTTCCCCCTGTACCTTGCTGGTTCCCCCTGTACCTTGCTGGTTCCCCCTGTACCTTGCTGGTTCCCCCTGTACCTTGCTGGATCCCCCTGTACCTTGCTGGATCCCCCTGTACCTTGCTGGATCCCCCTGTACCTTGCTGGTTCCCCCTGTACCTTGCTGGTTCCCCCTGTACCTTGCTGGTTCCCCCTGTACCTTGCTGGTTCCCCCTGTACCTTGCTGGTTCCCCCTGTACCTTGCTGGATCCCCCTGTACCTTGCTGGATCCCCCTGTACCTTGCTGCAACTGTGAAAAAATGAACCCCCATTGTATGGGACTTTAAAGGCAATGTAAGCATAGCTTAGTCTTTTTTGCAAAGTTGTACAATTAGGGATGATGGCCACCACTTACAGTATCTCACAAAAGTAAGTACACCCCTCACATTTTTGTTAATATTTTATTATATCTTTTCATGTGGCAACACTGAAGAAATTACACTTTGCTACAATGTAAAGTAGTGAGTGTACAGCTTGTATAACAGTGTAAATTTGCTGTCCCCTCAAAATAACTCAACACAGCCATTAATAACTGAACTGCTGTCAACAAAATTGAGTACACCCCTAAGTAATAATGTCCAAATTTGGCCCATTTCCCTCCCCGGTGTCATGTGACTCGTTAGTGTTACAAGGTCTCAGGTGTGAATGGGGAGCAGGTGTGTTAAATTTGGTTTTATTACTCTCTCTCTCATACTGGTCACTGGAAGTTCAACATGGCACCTCATGGCAAAGAACTCTCTGAGTATCTGAAAAAAAGAATTGTTGCTCTACATAAAGATGGTCTAGGCTATAGGAAGATTGCCAAGACCCTGAAACTGAGCTGCAGTACGGTGGCCAAGACCATACAGTGGTTTAACAGGACAGGTTCCACTCAGAACAGGCCTCACCATGGCCGACCAAAGAAGTTGAGTGCATGTGCCCAGTGTCATATCCAGAGGTTGTCTTTGGGAAATAGACGTATGAGTGCTGCCAGCATTGCTGCAGAGGTTGAAGGGGTGGGGGGGGGGGGGTCAGCCTGTCAGAGCTCAGACCATACACCGCACACTGCATCAAGATGGTCTGCATGGCTGTCATCCCAGAAGGAAGCCTCTTCTAAAGATGATGCACAAGAAAGCCTGCAAACAGTTTGCTGAAGACATGCAGATTGAGGACATTACTGGAATCATATCCTGTGGTCTGATGAGACCAAGATACATTTATTTGGTTCAGATGATGTCAAGTGTGTGTGATGGCAACCAGGTGAGGAGTACAAAGACAAATGTTTCTTGCCTAAAGTCAAGCATGGTGGTGGGAGTGTCATGGCCCGGGGCTGCATGAGTGCTGCTGGCACTGGGGAGCTACAGTTCATTGAGGAAACCATGAATGCCAACATGTACTGTGACATACTGAAGCAGAGCATGATCCCCTCCCTTCAGAGACTGCGCCACAGGGCAGTATTCCAACATAATGACCCCAAACACCCCTCCAAGACGACCACTGCCTTGCTAAAGAAGCTGAGGGTAAAGGTGATGGTTTGGCCAAGCATGTCTCCAGACCTAAACCCTATTCAGCATCTGTGGGGCATCCTCAGACAGGAGGTGGAGGAGCGCAAGGTCTCTAACATCCACCAGCTCTATGATGTCATCATGGAGGAGTGGAAGAGGACTCCAGGGGCAACCTGTGAAGCTCTGGTGAACTCCATGCCCAAGAGGGTTAAGGCAGTGCTGGAAAATAATGGTGGCCACACAAAATATTGACACTTTGGGCCCAATTTGAACATTTCCACTTAGGGGTGTACTCACTTTTGTTGCTAGCTGATTAGACATTAATGGCTGTGTGTTGAGTTATTTTGAGGGGACAGTAAATGTACACTGTTATACAAGCTGTACACTCACTAATTTACATTGTAGCAAAGTGTCATTTCTTCAGTGTTGTCACATGAAAAGATAGAATAAAATATTTACAAAAATGTGAGGGGTGTACTTACTTTTGTGAGATACTGTATGTAACTTTTCCTTTTGGCTTTTACAGTATCCTCTTTACCTTCCCGGATCTTTGTGTTTTTTGGATCCCCTGTACTGTCTGTATCCCCTGTGCCTTCCTGGATCCCTCTGTATGATTTGGATCTGTGTATTATTAGGATCCTCTGTACTGTCTGGACCCCCTCTGTATTTATCTCTGTAGCTGTCTGGATCCCTCCGTACTGTTTGGAATGAACTGTCAGTTCTGTGTCTTCCCTTCGGCACATCCATAGTTTATATGAAGAGTTCTGCAACCTGTTTTCGTTGTCCCTTGACTTGACAGATCTGTCTGGGATGTGTGCTCCATTGTAGACAGACGAGTGATTTAATCCTCCTTAAAGTGTAAATCCACCTTTGTCCAACTTTCTAGCTAACTTTTCTGGCCAGCGATGTCACAATCCTTGCAAGTACTATCCATTACCTGTCTGGAGGGATGTAGGGTCACATAAGGACATGTTTTCCATAAATGCTGCATATCGGGATCGGAACGTTCTTCTAGAACCTCTTCACTAAGATGATGCTTTGACTTTCAGCATAAAGGGGAGCTCCGGTCAGAATATAGAACGTCGGTACACTAGTATAGATCAGGTTGTATGTTTGTTTCACAGTCACCTGTACAATGGTTGCTGCAAACCGCCTCACATTAAAATGGAACTGAAGACTTAAGCCCCGTACACACACAACGATTATCGGCCGACCGATCGTCCGTCTTTTGTCCAGTGTTGTTGTGTTGGTTGGAATGTGCCTAGACTGCACACGAATTTTCTTGGCCAGCAAAAACCAACTTCAGAAGTGATGTCATGTTCTGGTTTACTTTCCGTGTGTTTTTTCTTCTCTGAGCATGCCCAGTCTTGCTCATCAGATTTTTGTCTGCCGAAATCTGCACTGACTGATGGAAAATCGGTCGTTGTGGTGACGGCCAACAAAAATTTTATAGTCTGCACGCCAGATTTTGTTCGGCCGAAAAGTCGGAGTCGGTTGTTGGAAGCATCATACTAACAAGTCGAAAAACGGCCTATCGGACGTCGGCTGAAAATTCACGGCCAACTATGGACGTGTGTGTACGAGGCATTATTTAGAACAGACTCTGAGCGGGCCGGATAGAGACATGCAATGTCTCTTCTGCATTAAAATACACCTACCTGCTTGTTGGAAGTCTTCTCTGGCATGTAAACTGAACTGGGCATGCGCAGCTCAGTTTACATCACCTGCACTGTCCCTGTGTGCCAGGGTGACTGGTTCCAGCGCAGACCGGAGTTACGTCAGCTTGGGCCATCCGGTGGAGAAGCCCAAAGACTGACACCTGGGGAGAAGATGCCCACGAGGGACCCGGACCATTGGAGGGGGTGGTAAGTTTAGAGCCCTTATAGTTCCACTTTACATTTCTCTGATTAAGTGCCGTTCACATATATGCAATGCGGGAACCCTGCGAATCTACCGCGGATTCCCACATCGCATTCAAATCGCAGGCAGTTCACACTGCCATATCCAAATTGCTGGGGGTGTCAATACAAAGTTAACGACCCCCCCCCCCAGATCAGTTCGCATATCGCAGTGTGAACTGTCAGTTCGGACATGAATCGAATCAGTGTTAACCCCCATGTGATCCGATTCTGCTGCGGGCCCGAAAAAGCCCATTCACTTTAATGGAACGGCTGGTGATGCGGCAGTGACACAATAAGAGGGACATGACGGCAACTGTCATCTCCGTCCCGCAGGGGCTCCTCTTCTGACCCGCTGTTTACTCAGACAGTCCCATTCACTTTAACAGGACGGCTGGTGATGCAGCAGTGGCACAACAAGGTGAGGGACGTGGCAGCAGCAGGTGAGTGGATTCCCACTGCCATGATGGATCTGAAATGACCGGTGCTCTTTAAATGTAAGGGCTCCTCCTTGCTGGTAGTTAGAATCTTTAATCTTTGCAAACAAAATGAAGGTTTCCTATTTAGAATAATAAGCTGTCAGGTTAGTAAAACAGTGATATCAGAACCGATTCAATCATACAGTTTGTAGTGTACATAGATTTGCAAAACAATGAGATAAAGGAATATTCCTGAACTTTTTTTTTTTTTTATCTCCATGGTTACTGTGAAATTGTGTGAATGCATCAATGCAGTGCATGTTATCTCAGCTTACAGAGCTTGGATTAGTTGAATGAGTTTACCAAAAATGTAAATATTGCAGAATATACAGCCTCATCCTACATAATAAGCTCATTTTCGCTATGTACAAATGTGCTTTGTTTTATCTGATGATGATGTATACTTGATATGTAATACTTGGTTTGCAGAATAAACTTACTTTTTTTTTTTCCTGATAAAGAAAAAAAAAAGCACCATTTCATGCTGAATAAACAAAATAATGAATGTATCTAAGGCCTCTTTCACACTTGTGCGACTTCACAGTCGTACGATTTTACCGTGACTTTGTTGCGATTTTGATGCGAGTTTGACTGGGCTTGAATGTCTTTGGACCTCAAAACGCATCAAAATCGTGCCAAAGTAGTACAGGGACTACTTTAATGTCGGTGCGACTTCAGCTCACACAGATATGAACGGTACTCTTTGGAAATGGACGACTTGCCATGCGACTTTTGCAGTCCCAAATCGCATTACAAGTCGCACAAGTGTGAAAGGAGCCTTAAATAGAAAACTATCTTTAGATAGATTTTTTACTCCAAAAGCATTTTATTAAAATATATTTGCTTAAAAAACAAAAAAATCTGTTTAAAAAAAAAAAAAGAAAAATATATATTTTTTTAAATCATTGATTTTTTTTATCCACCCTGGTCACGGGGGGGGGAGTGGCGCACATACTGGAACCTGTTACACCATAAAAGGGATGTAACTTGATCCAAATGATAACTCGCATCTTTAAGCATTTCTAAATGGATGCAGACACTGCGACTTTCCTCACCAGCAACAAGAAATTCCCCCGGATGATTATAATGAACCATCCCTTTCAGAATCTGTCTGCACAGGATATGGCAAAAAAATATTTCTTCAGAGCCACAAAAGTTTTGTTAAAACCCCTGCAATATATCACTGATTTCATTAAACACCCAGAGGGGGTGGCTTTTTTTTTCTTTTTTTTTCCCTTACAAAAGTTACTCTTTCAAAGAGTGTTCCATAGGTCTGCATTGCGCCTAAAGAGGCTGTAATCCCTCTCTTATCACTTGTACCCATAGGTAGGCCTATAATAATTCTTACCTATAGGTTCTTGCACCGTTTAGGAGATATTTACTTTTAACCGGTTGCCGACCGCCGCACGACTATATACTGCGGCGGTCAGCCCCGACCAGGCAGAGTGACGGATCGATACGTCACTCGCCTGTCACTGACTTGCGAGCCTATTGCAGGCGGGCGCGCGCCCGCCACGGCTCGTTCACAGACAAGTCAGTGCGTGTGACCGGCGGACTCGATGTCCTGCCAGTCACACTACGATCGCTCCTGTGAAGGGAGAAAGACAGAGCGGCTTGTGTAAACAAGCCGCCTGTCAGTTCTCCCTGTGTAAAAGTGAAGATCTGACCGTTCTACTATGTAGAACGGTTGATCTTTGCTTTTACACCAATAGGAATGTCCCTGCACAGTTAGAATCATGCCCCTAGGACACACTTAACCCCTCCCTGTCCAATAAAGTTAACCCCTTCCCTGCCAGTGTCATTTTTGCAGTAACAGTGCATATATATAGCACAGATTACTGCAGTAATGTCACTGGTACCCCCAAAAGTGTAAAAAATGTCAGTCAAGGGTCCGATCTGTCCGCCGCAATGCCGCAGTACCGAAAAAAAATCGCAGATCGCCGCCATTACGCGTTAAAAAAAAAAACACCAAAAATGACAAAAATCTTTCCCTTTGTTAGTAAACGCGATAACTTTTGCGCAAACCAATCAAAATACGCTTTTTGCGATTTTTCTTTTTTTTTTTTTTTTTTTTTTTTTTTTTTTTTTTTACCAAACATAGGTAGCATAAAACAAATTGGCCGAAAAATGTTAAAAAATTTAGATTTTTATATTTTTTTTGGGGGAATTTCATATAAAAAAATGTGAAAAATATTGTTATTTTTGCAAAATTTACGCTCTTTTTTTTGTTTATAGCGCATGATCAAAAAATCGCACAGGTGATCAAATACCACCAAAAGAAAGCTCTGTTTGTGGGGAAAAAAGGACGTCAAATTAGTTTAGGTACAGCGTCGCACGACCGCGCAATTGTCCGTTAAAGTCACACAGTAAAAAATCGCAAAAAAACCCCTGGTCCTTTAGCAGCCAAATCCTCCGGGGTTTAAGTGGTTAATGCAGCCGATGACATCATCGGCGCATGCGCTCTGAAGGAACGGTCATCCGTGCCATTCCTTCAGAGCCCTGTGCCATGAACAGCGGCTCCCGTGCGCGAATGCGTCATCACGCCTCTGGCCCATCAGATGGCCGGTGGATGCAAACCAGGAAGCAGGACGGCTGAACATGTTGGCTGTCCTGTCGCTGAGTGGGCGGCACTGCAGGGGCTTCGTTCTAAGGTTCTAGCTCATTATGCCTTTGTCTTACAGGGCTTATTTTTTTCTTATTTTTTTTTTTGGGTGGGGTTTTACTTCCTCTTTAATGACTGTCATGTTGCCTGGGACAAGCTCCATTGCCTGCTAGAGGCAAACCTAGATTTGACAGGTACTTGCTCCCACTTCCACTCGGGCTACATAGGCGGCTCAAGTGGAAGTTCTCCTCTCCCCCTCCCTCCCTGCAATCTTCTGGGACAAGTCAGAAATCCCAGAAGATTGCCCAGCCATTCACGTTGGGTAGCAAGACTTGCGTATGCGCAGTGAGCACCCGACTGTGAAGCTGCAAGCTGTCACAGCTGGGCGCCCACATTAGAGATGCTGGCGCCCCCGAGAGGAGCGAGGCTTCAGGCGGCCGTATCTCTGGATTGTGGAACAGGTGAGTGCGTGTTTGTTAAAGATCACCAGCTACACTTTTTGTAGCTGCTGACTTTTAATAAACACACAAACGAGTAGAACTCCGCTTTTGATGAAATTATCAACAGGTGCACTAGATGGGCAACAGTGAGATGACCTCCGTGTCTGAATTAACACACGGAGCTGCAGCTTGGCTCAGGTGCCCCCATAGCGCTGTGCTTGCTGTGGGGGCTCTTGACAGGAGGGAGGAGCCAGGAGCTCCAGCCAGGGACCAGAGAAGGAGGATCTGTGTGGCCCAGTGCAAAACCAACTGCACAGAGGAGGTAAGTATAACATGTTTGCTTAAAAAAAAAAAAGACTTTACAGTCACTTTAACTTTTTAGCTTTTCAGTTGTAATCAGTTTCTGTGATCCCCGGGTTCCTCTACATGGTAGCATTGCTTTTCTCTATCATTTTGCTGGAATCTGATGTTTCTCCGTCCAGCCTACATCTGGTTTTATGTAAGTGCTGGGCGTCTGGAATCTCTTCCTGTAAATGTTTACTATACCTATAGAGCTCCTTCCCTGAAATCCGGCAACTTCTCTGTAAGTTTAGCCTCCCGAATGCCAGGACATCTCCCTGTCTACATACTTAACATGCAGGAAAGTCTGCGGGAATACGTGGGAAGGATTCTTTAAGAGGTTATAAGACGCAGCTGGTCACAAATGAAGAGTGCGGCGCACAGATCTGCATCCAGGGTGAAGTTCAATCACATACATTGTCATTGGTTGCCGGTGTTCTATCAGAATATCGCTACCGGAAGTGGTGTACGGACTAGAAAAACTTACTGCGCATGCGCCATGCATTCCAACATGGCCGCTATGCGTTCCAAAAGGTTTCCTATAGAACACGAAGCAGAGGCGGACATCTTCTTACACCCACGCAAGTCTGGAATTTTACATTTATTTTAGCAGTGAACTCACCACGACCGAGTGATATCGTCTATTTCACTATATACCGTATTTTTCGCTCCTTAAAGCGGAGTTCCACCCAAAATTGGAACTTCCGCTTTAGGGAGTCCTGACCCCCTGACATGCCACATTTGGCATGTCATTTTTTTGGGGGGGGGAGCGGGTACCTAGTTTTGACAGGTACCCGCTCCCACTTCCGCTCGGAGCGCCGCGGCGCCCTGAACGGAAGTTCTCCTCTCCCCCTCCCTCCCTGCAATCTTCTGGGACATGTCAGAGGTCCCAGAAGATTGCCGGCCAATCAAGACGCGCAGCACGACTCGCGCATGCGCAGTGGGTACCCGGCTGTGAAGCCGCAAACTGTCACAGCCGGGTGCCCACAGCAGTGATGCCAGCGCCGAGGGAGAGGATCGAGGCTTCGGGCGGCCGCATCACTGGACCGTTGGACAGGTGAGTGAATGGCTGGAACTCCGCTTTAAGACGCACCTGACCATAATTTAGAGGAGGGAAACGAGAAGAAAACACACACGCAAGCACGCGCACGCAAGCACGCGCGCAAGCAAACGCGCGCACACGCAAACGCGCGCACACGCAAACGCGCGCACACGCAAACGCGCGCACACGCAAACGCGCGCACACGCAAACGCGCGCACACGCAAACGCGCGCACACGCAAACGCGCGCACGCAAACGCACGCACGCAAACGCACGCACGCAAACGCACGCACGCAAACACACGCACGCAAACACACGCACGCACGCAAACACACGCACGCACGCAAACGCACGCTCGCAAACACACGCACGCTCGCAAACACACGCACGCACGCAAACACACGCACGCACACAAACACACGCACACACGCAAAAGCAGCATAGAGCAAAGCCGCTGCTTCCTGTGTGTGGCTCCTCCTATCACAGGCGGAGTGCATCTGATATCACTCCGCCTGTGGGACGGGCCTATACAGGAAGTAGCGGCTCCATGCCAGTAAGTGACGGCTGAGCCGGGACTCAGGGGTCACCACGGGTAGACTCTATATTTGCTCCATAAGACGCACAGACATTTCCCCCCATTTTGGGGGGGGGGGGGAATGGATCTTATGGAGCAAAAAACACTGTAATGAGTTTGTCGCTGAGCAGTGCGGGGTGTACCAAGATGGCCGTCGCCACCTTCTGGCCACAGGTTTCTCGCTATACTTACTAGAATACAAAAATAATAGAAATGTTATGCTGTGATTCAGTATATTGGGTGAGTTTACTGCTAAATAAATGTAAAATTCAAGACTTGTGTGGGTGTAAGGAGATGTCCGCCTCTGCTTTGTGCTCTGTCACATTAGGAAACCTATAAGAATGCATAGCGGCCACGTTGCAACGCGTGGCGCACGCGCAGTAAGTTGTTCTAGTCCGTACGTCACTTCCGGTAGCGGAATCTGATAGGTAGCGCTATTCTGACAGAACACCCTGTCTGTGAAAGTACTATATGGCATCTCATAGACAGCCCTGGCACATGAGATCCCGGGGTTGTGGTGCTGGCGGAAGGCACAGGCCGCTGTTGGCATCCTGTAGAACTCTGAGATGCTAAGGCTACGTTCACATGTAGGCGTTTTGGGGCGCTTTTCAGCTCTAAGGATCAGCTCAAAAAACGCCCAACAAGACAAATCCTATTCATTTTAATGGCCCCTGTTCACATCTGAGCATTCCGACACCTTGAGCAAAACGCCCGACGCTCCAAAAAGTACATGAGCTTCTTTTTGGGCAGATTACAGGCATTTTTGTTAGATGTCAGTGCCTTCCTCCAAACACCTGCAAAAAACGCCTGGAAAACGCCTATGAAATAGCAACGCCTAGATGTGAACACTGCCTTAAGGCTGCTGTGGCTGCACTGAGTGGTACTTTAGGCTCGGTTCATACTACTGCTACCTATGGTGCGACTTGAGTGCTACATTGATGCGACTTTGAAGCAAGGGAGGGGCTACACCACAGGGAATGCTGGGTAATCTTCCTGTAATGTTGGATCCAAATCGCCTCAATATAGATGAGGATCCAACTTGGAGGCGAATTTCATTAAAGTCTATGGGCACACGTCTGATAGTCGCCTTGAAGTAGTACAGGAGCCTTTTCTAAAGTCGGAGCGACTTCAGTAGTGCTAATTAATGCTGGCCATACACTGTATAAAAAATCCTTCAAACTCATTTTTGAAAAACGAACACTCGGTCGTGAGAGCAAACGGTCGTACCATCCTGTAACGACTGATAAATCGTTCAATGGACATAAATTAATCATTTTTTCTCTTACGTCCTCCGACAGTCGCCGCCTCCTCTAAGTCATCACAATTGGGTATTGTCCACCTATCCGTAGGAATAGCTAGGCGGACATAAATTTTTTTTTTTTTTTTTTCACATATACCTAGTGCAAACCGTTTGGACAAAAAAACACATTAACCTTTCAATTTATCGTTTGTTTGGCAGAAAATTTCCAAACTTGTCCTTCGTTTTTTTTTTTCTGGTCAAAAAAGTCACATTAATAATTGTATTCTATTCAACTTTTTACTTGATATCATGAATTTATTTTTAGCACCTTTTTGAAGCGGTGTTAAAAATCCTGTCTGCTGCATTTTTGGTGCATATTTGGTCAGCAGCTTCCCAGTGAAATGCACTGAGAACGCAGCTAAAAAATGCACCCTTATTGTGTTTTTGATGCATTTTTTTGAGTCACATGACTAATGAAAAACACACCATAAGCAGGTAAAAATTCGGGCTGTTTTCGTCAACTTTTTTGCTTTCCGCACACCGCTGAGGAGAACCCTTTTTTCGGCCGCCGAAATTTCATTGCATCACTAATAATAGCATGTAATAGATTTATTCTTAGTTTCTTCACCTCCAGTTTTCTCCGATTCTTTACTTGGAGAATAAAACTGAGTTCTTTGACAAGGGACGGCCGGGCCATTTTTCCTTTCAGATTTGCTGTCTGTTTTCCTGGGCCATGTGGGTGACCCGCTGTATGGGCCGGTGATTGCAGTGTTGGTTTAGCACACATTGCTGCAGTGATATTGAACTCAGGTAACACACAAAGTGCCATAACTGATCGCTCATACTTCCTCATCCTGCCCATCCCAGTTCTGGAAAATGTCCCATAAACTTTGCAATGTGTGTGATCAGTTCCTCTCAGCGGCTGGGTATATACATTGATTGACTGCAGCAGGCACATTGCAGGAATTCAATGCAATAAATATCATTTGTGATGGTGATTAGGGGAATTCATTGTATGGGTATACACAGTATAATGACCTCACTCCCCTGTTTGTGGTGCACCTGGTCTAGCATTTCCTTCTGCTCTGCTCCATAAATCTTCACCCAGTGGTGCTGGGTTCTCTTTCTCCTGCGCATGCACAGCTACAGCCCTATTCATATACATTGGGGGCTGTACACATGGCAGGCTGCAGAGTACAACTTACAACTTGGGAACGAATGGGGCTGCAGTGGGTTAGTGGTTAGCACTTCTGCCTTGCAGCTCTAAAGTCATCAGTTCAAATCCTGGTCATGCACTAGATCTGCATGGAGTTTGTATGTTCTCCCTTTGCTTGACTGGGTTTCCTCCAACATTGCAAAGACACGCTGGTAGGTTAATCGGCTCTTACATATAATAGGGCCAGTTTAGATATCTGAGATTAGGGACCTTAAGCCTAGTACAAACAGGTTGAATGTTGGGCGACATTGGCCGATTCAATAGAAACTAGCTGACATTCGGGCCCCTGTGTACTGCCGCCGGTCTGACCGCCTAGTTTCTGTTGAAGGGGCATGAATGAAAAAAGGTCTGTAGAGAGGAAAGGAGGGGTCCTCAGTGCTGCACATCCAAACATATAAGGTGAAAGTGAAGAGAGACAACCTCAACCCAGGCTTCTGCCAGGCCACACCCTCTACACGTTTCGCTCCGCCCATAAGCGTTTTGTCATGGGGACCAAAAAAGGTCTGCCGACCGCCTCCTAATCAGCACTCTAATGCCTCGTACACACGCACCGATTGTTGGCCGTGAATTTTCGGCCAACGTCTGATCGGCTGATTTTCGGCTTGTTAGTATGATGCTTTCGACAACCGACTCCGACTTTTCGGCCAAATAAAATCTGGTGTGCAGGCTATAAAATGTTTGTTGGCCGTCAACACAACGACCGATTTTTCCGTCAGTCAGTACAGATTTTGGCAGACAAAAATCTGATGAGCAATACTGGGCATGCTCAGAGATGAAAAAACACACAGAAAGTAAACCAGCACATGACATCACTTCTGAAGTAGATTTTTGTTGGCCGAGAAAATTCGTGTGCAGTCTAGGCACATTCCAACCAACAAAACACCACTCTGGACAAAAGACGGACGATCGGTCGGCCGATAATCGTTGCGTGTGTATGAGGCATTAGTCAATGGCTGAGAGTGCTGATTGGAGTGTTCTGGCAGGGGTTGTGTGGGGGGAGGGTGGGCAGTCCCCCCCTGTCAAAACACAATAGCACAGCAGGGGAGATTGCTGTACTAACATTGGATTGTTAGTACAGCGGCTCTGACCTGAGCTGTCAGTTTTTTTTGTTCAGTCCACTGGGTTGAATGAAAAAGAACTTTGTGTGTACTAGGCTTTATATTGTAAGCTCCTTGGAGCAGGGACTGATGGGCATTGTTGGCTCTATAGAAATACCTTTTTAATAAATAAAACTTGAGTTTGCAAAAGTGGTTGGGGGATATTCTCCACCCCAAAAAAAAAAAAAACAGGTTCCCTAGCAGGCTCATTTCATGATCTAGGATGCACTACATACTAGCATATATAGGGAGAGACTAAATGGGTCCCCCCCATTGGTGCGCTGTCGCCACTGACCGGGAATCCTTTACCCAGTCTTGCTTTTGGGTTGGAGGGCTGCGGCTGTTTAAATGGCTGAGCCGTGATGATGTCACTCCCACGCATGTGCAGGAGTTATGGTCGTGGCACAGCTCTCCTAATGCACAGCTTTCCATCCAGTGAGAGCGCAGCATGCAAGAGCCAATGATGTCACCAGCTTCTGCCCAAGTAAATATCTCCTAAACCAGGGGTAGGCAACCTTGGCTCTCCGGCTGTGCTAAAACTACAAATCCCATCATGCCTCTGCCTTGGGGAGGCATGCCTGTGGCTGTCAGAGTCTTGCAGTGCCTTATGGGACTTGCAGTTCTACAACAGCTGGAGAGCCAAGGTTGCCTACCCCGGTCCTAAACAGTGCACATTTAGGAGCTATTTACTGTACCTACAGGTAAGCCTTAATACAGAGCTGCACGATTCTGGCCAAAATGAGAATCACGATTTTTTTTGCTTGGAATAAAGATCACGATTCTCTGTGTAACATCTTTTAGGGCTCTTTCACACGGGCGGTCCGATCAGATCCGCCTGTCAGTTTTTTCGGCGGATCTGATCGGATCCTCCATGCAGCTCTATGGGGCAGCGGGTGTCAGCGGAGGTCACCTCCGCTGACACCCGCTGCCATCCGCATCCGATCCTGTGCTGAAATCTGGACGGATGGAAACCCTATTTTTCCATCCGTTCAGTAATCGGATCGGAGGGGATCTGATGAGAGCGGACAGGCGGTCCGCTCTCCTCCGATCCCCCATAGAGGGCAGCGGGTGCTGAGACACCTCCCTCTCCGCTCTGCAAGCGGAGACGGAGCTGTCATCCGCCCGGCTCAGCGGGGATCGCGGATCGATCCCCGCTGAACAACACGGATCCGCCTGCGGAGGTGGACCGTGTGAAAGAAGCCTTACATTATAAAAAAAAATTGGGATAACTTTACGGTTTTGTTTTATTTTTTTTTTATTTTTTTATTCATTAAAGTGTATTGCGTTTGAAAGACTGCTGCGCAAATACAGTGTGACATAAAAATTTACAACAATCACCATTTTATTCAGCAGGGTCTCTGCTAAAAAAAAAAATATATAAATGTTTGGGGGCTATAACTACTTTTCTAGGAAAAATAAACTGATTTAACTTGCAAGCAACAAGTGGTAGGAAAAAGGTTTAGTCTTTAAGAGGTTAAACTTCCTTCCTCCAGCAGAGGGAAAGAAAAGATACAATGTAATCATTTGTGTTTATAGTTCAGTGGGAGACTAATGCTTGGTCCACACTGGAATCGGATCACATGGGTGTTCACACCTATGCGATCTGATTCCTGCACCATTTCACAGTTCGCACTGGTGGTGTCATTAACCACATCTGGACCGGAAGGATTTGCCCCCTTAATGACCAGGCCCTATTTTGCGATTTGGCACTGCGTTACTTTAACGGACAATTGTGCGGTCGTGCGACGCTGTACCCAAATAAAATTGATGTCCTTTATTTCCAACAAATATAACTTTCTTTTGGTGGTATTTGATCACCTGTGCAATTTTTTTTATTTATTTATTTATTTTGTGCTATAAGTAAAAAAAGAGTGACAATTCTGAAAAAAAAGAAACTATATTTTTCACATTCTGCTATATAATATCCCCCCCCCCCCCCCAAAAAATGTAAAAATCGAAATTTTATATTTTAGGCCAATTTGTTTTCTGCTACATATTTTTGGTAAAAAAAAATTGCAATAAGCGTATTTATAATTGGTTTGTGCAAAAGTTATCGCGTCTACTAACTATGGGAAAGGTTTGTGATTTTTTTTTTTATTGTTTTTTTTTTTTATTTACTAGTAATGGCGGCGATCTGCAATTTTTAGCGGGACTGTCATTGCGGCGGACAGATCGGACCCCTGACTGACATTTTTGACAGCTTTGGGGGGACCAGTGACATTACTACAGTAATCAGTGCTATAAATATGCACTGTTACTGTACTAATGACACTGGCAGGGAACGGGTTAACACTGTGGGTCATCAAGGGGTTAAATGTGAGCCTAGGGGAGTGATTCTAACTGTATGGGGGCGTGGCTTGTGAAATGATCAGAGACCTGTGATCCTATATAGAAGGATCACAGGGGCTCTGTGATCATTCCAGGGAGAAGAACGGTCGGCTGTGTTTACAACAGCTGACTGTTCTTCTCTCTCAGCGGGGAGCGATCGCGGGTGTCAGGCGGCAATTGGAGCCCCGCTGCCTAGTGGGGGGGGGGGGGGGAGCGCGCCGCCAGTGGCGTACGCTCCCCCCTAGTTGCAAGTGCGCGACCAACGTATACCATTGGTTCGTGCAGGAGGGCCGGCCTGCCACAGTATAACTACGGCGGGCCGTTCTTAAGTGGTTATCTTTACATTTGCTGATCTCAGTGTGCGATTCTGGTGGGATGCGGGAACCGGCACTAAATCGCAGAGTTTCCCACATTGCACCAGCGTGAACCGGGACTTGGGCTACGTTCACATGTTGGTGTAGTGGATCGCGGGCAGAATTACCGCGATTCTGCCCGCGATCCGGAAATCATTGCAAATCGCGGGACGCCTGTACGTTGCCGTTGATTTGCAATGGCACCCCAAACGCTGTGCGATGTTGCCACGATTTCCACCTGCCGAATTGTGGTAACATCGTGCAAACAAAATCGCGGGTCGCATGACGCCCAAAAAAGGTACAAGAGCTTTGCGACCCGTGATTTTGTTTGTGCAATGTTACCACAATTCGGCAGGTGGAAATAGCGGCAACATCGCACAGCGTTTGGGGTGCCATTGCAAATCAACGGCAACGTACAGGCGTCCCGCGATTTGCAATGATTTCCGGATCACGCCAACATGTGAACTTAGCCTAAAGCGAACACTTTTGCATTGTGTACCCCTTTATTTTTATACTTGCTGGTCTATTTAGTGTTGTGTTGGCTGTTGTAACAGACCAGAGAAATATTTGTATATTGGTGAATTCCTCTGACAGTAAAGATTGTCTCTGGCTTCTTGGAGATGATGGCTCCAGACTAAACGGCTGATGGAGGAAAATCTTTGGCTGTGCCAGAAGAGATGGGTTTTCTATAATGATTTTTTCCTTTTTTTTTTTTTTTTTTTTCCCCTTTAACAAATCCAAGCTGATAATGGAAGAACCATTAGAGTTTTGGACAGAACGTGCAGTAACATTTCACAAGTCCTGATCCCAAAATACGGGCAGGAAACTTTATTTCCTGTTTATAGAGAACTGAATAGCACAACACTTTAGGGAGCTGGCGGTGAGGAAGGTGTCCGCTTTGCTTTCAAGGTCATGTCGTGTAATACGCTCAGCCGCCTTCTGATATTTTGTTTTCTGATGTTTTAATTAGCGAGCTCCGGAGTTAAAGGGCTGCTCCATCCAGGCGGCCAACTACACCCCTGAAACAGATAAAGGAATTCTTTTATCTGCCGAGATGTTTAACCACTTAAGCCCCGGAAGATTTTACCCCCTTCCTGACCAGGGGTTTTTTGCGATTCGGCACTGCGTGACTTTAACGGACTATTGCGCGGTCGTGCGACGCTGTACATAAACAAATTTGACGTCCTTTTTTTCCCACAAACAGAGCTTTCTTTTGGTGGTATTTGATCACCTGTGCGATTTTTTGATCATGCGCTATAAACAAAAAAAGAGCGTCAATTTTGCAAAAATAACAATATTTTTCACATTTTTTTTATATGAAATTCCCCAAAAAAAAAATGTAAAAATCAAAATTTTTTTAACATTTTTGGCCAATTTGTTTTCTTCTACATATGTTTGGTAAAAAAAATTGCAAAAAGCTTATTTTGTTTGGTTTGCGCAAAAGTTATCGCGTTTACTAACAAAGGGAAAGATTTTTTTCGTTTTTGTTGTTTTTTTTTTTTAACGCGTAATGGCGGCGATCTGCAATTTTTTTTTTTTTTTTTGCGGGACTGCGACATTGCAGCGGACAGATCGGACCCTTGACTGACATTTTTGACACTTTTGGGGTACCAGTGACATTACTACAGTAATCAGTGCTATACATATGCACTGTTACTGTAAAATGACACTGGTAGTGAAGGGGTTAACTTTTTTTGAGAGGGAGGGGTAGTGTGTACCTAGGGGTGTGATTCTAACTGTGATTGGCTGTGGCTTGAGGTGTAGGAACAGTGATCAACGGTCCTACATAGTAGAACCGTATGATCACTATTCATACACAGTGGAGAATGACAGGCGGCTTGTTTTCATCAGCCGCCTGCCTTTCTCCTGCTGTCACGGACGATCGTGAGTGCCCGGTGGTGTTCGTGTCCGCGCCTCCGACGGCGGGCGCTCACTCCCTAGAGCCTCACAGGCTAGTGACGTAAAGGTACGTCACTTTGCCTGTGAGGGGCTGACCGCCATAGTATATGTACTTGCGGCGGTCGGCAAGTGGTTAAAGTAAAGTCTGCCCTACACAGCTTCAATTCCTGCTAATTCGGCCAAAATTTGAGTCGTGTCTTGCTCTGTCAGCACCACCTGGCTTAACAAAATAAAAAAAAAAGATTCTTCAGTTGGCGTTTGTCAAAGGAGCGGGTGGGAAATTGGCAGCCATAAAGTGACTGCGGCCATTGAGTTTATTCTGACAGCTGTGGTTGTCGGCTGTCAGAGACCAATGGCTGACAAAGGAGTTTCCTTGGGTCCCATGGTTGAAGATGTGTATATGTACACTCACGGGCCTCTTTATTAGGTAAACCTTTTCAAATGCTTGGTAACACAAATTGCTAATCAGCCAATCACATGGCAGCAACTCAATGCATTTAGACGTGGTGAAGATGGCTTTCTGAAGTTAAAACCGAGCATCAGAATGGGGACTTTGTACGTGGCATGGTTGTTGGTGCCAGTCGGGCTGGTCTGAGTATTTCAAAAACTGCTGATCTACTGGGATTTTCACACACAACCATCTCTCAGGTTTACAGAGAATGGTGGGAAAAAGAAGAAAATATCCAGTGCGCGGCAGTTGTGTGGAGGAAAATGCCTTGTTGATGTCAGAGGTCAGAGGAGAATGTACAGACTGGTTCCAGATGATAGAAAGGCAACAGTAACTTAAATAACCACTTGGTACACCCAACCCAAGGTATGCAGAATACCATCTCTGAACACACAACACATTGAACCTTGAAGCAGAAAACCACACCGGGTGCCACTCCTGTCCACTAAGAACAGGAAACTGAGGCTACAATTCGCACAGGATCACCAAAATTGGACAATAGATGATTAGAAAAACGTTGCCTGGTCTGAGTCTCCATTTCAGCTGCGACATTCAGATGGAAGGGTCAGAATTTGGCGTAAAAAACATTAAAGCATGGATCCATCCTGCCTTGTATAACCGGTTCAGGCTGGTGGTGTAATGGTGTGGGGGATATTTTCTTGGCACACTTTGGGCCCCTTAGTACCAATTGAACAGCGTTTAAATGCCACATCCTACCTGAGTATTGTTGCTGACCATGTCCATCCCTTTATGACTACAGTGTCCCCATCTTCTGATGGCTCCTTCCAGCAGGATAATGCACCATGTCACAAAGCTCCAATCATCTCACCACTGGTTTCTTCACCATGACAATGAGGTCACTGTACTCCAATGGCCTCCACAATCACCACATCTCATCCAATAGAGCACCTTTGGGATGGGGTAGAACAGGAGATTTGCATCATGGATGTGCAGCCGACAAATCTGCAGATGTTATCATGTCACTATGGAGCAAAATCTCTGAGGAATGTTTCCAACACCTTGTAGAATCTATGCCACGAAGAATGAAGGCCAAAAGGGGGTCCAACCCGGTACTAGCAAAGTGTATCGAATAAAATGTAGTATATAACTACTTGGTGCGCAAAACCAATATATTAATAGCTCATTGGTAAATCCTATATGATTGTAAATCATAATAAGACTTCATGCACAATATACATCAACATACAAGACGAAGTGTCCATCACAGAACATATAGTTCAAGCTTGTGCAGAATAAAAGAGTAAGCTTCAAAAAACATATATATTCAAGTCCACTTGTGAAATCTTGAAAATAAGTGACAATCCGTGTGCAATAGTCGCAAACAACCTTGAAATCAAGTTTGTCAGTCCCCTTACCAAATGGTAATGACCTGCAAATTCTAAGACACAGATATGCAAACTGTGGCCCTCCAGCTGTTGCAAAACTACAAGTCCCATCGTGCCTCTGGGTATCATGCTTGTGGCTCTGAGTCTTGCTATGCCTCATGGGACTTGTAGTTCTGCAACAGCTGGAGGGCCACAGTTTGCATATCCCTGTTCTAAGAGATCAACAGGAACCATCCAATCAAGGGGCACAAAATGAAAAACGGCAGACTTCAGGGTCCTTCACTGGTTATCCAAAGACCACTCCTCAGAATAGGACCATAGAACAGTATTGCCTAAAAGCAAATATACTCCCAAATATAAAAACATCACACAGAGAACATCAGCAGGTGTGTAACATCCTGAGCCACTGGTCTCATCTATACATGACTAGCCATGGTTGGCCTGTATACGGCCAGCCTAAAATCTGTACATTTAGGTTTACAAACCCCTGCTTGGGGCTTTTCTACATTAGCAGTGCCCTTTGAAAAATGTTCTTAGGTGACGGGCGGTTGGGAGGTGACAACCGCCTCTGCACCCATTTCATTGCACACAGTTGCAGGTAGGTTGTGGCACAGCCCTATTCACTGGAATAGGTTGCATTCAGCAGGCAGTTTAATTCTTGCTGCATCACATGCACCCTCATCCACAAACTATGGGATATTTTTATGGAATCTTTATTTTATACTAGTTATCTGTGACTTATAGTGGGACTGCAATATTGTGGTGGAAAATTGGACACTAACACTTTTTGTAGCCAGTGATACTAATACAGTGATCAGTGCTAAAAATATGCACTATCACTGTACTAATGGCACTGGCTGGGAAGGGGTTAACAGAGGCATTAACCACTTGCCGACCGCCGCAAGTAGATATACTGCGGCGGTCAGCCCCTCACAGGCAAAGTGACGTATATAAACGTCTCTAGCCTGTGAGGCTCTGGGGAGCGAGCGAGCGCCGCCTGATGCGCGCTCCCGCGCGGTCATGGGTCATGGACTCCCCCCCAATCCCCCCCCCCCGCCCACGCGCATCTGACCGGCGGACCCGATGACTCGGCGATCGTCGGGGGAGAGGGAGAAAATCAGGCGGCTTGTGTGAACAAGCCGCCTGTCATTCTCCCCTGTGTAGAAACACTGATCATACGGTTCTACTATGTAGGACCGTTGATCATTGTTCCTACAGCTCAACCCACAGCCAATCACAGTAAGAATCACGCCCCTAGGGACACACACAGCCCCTCCCTCTCAAATAAAGTTAACCCCTTCACTACCAGTGTATTTTTACAGTAACAGTGCATATATATAGCACTGATTACTGTAGTAATGTCACTGGTAACCCAAAAAATGTCAGTCAAGGGTCCGATCTGTCCGCCGCAATGTCGCAGTACCGCAAAAAAAATCGCAGATCGCCGCCATTACGCGTTAAAAAAAAAACAACAAAAATGACAAAAATCTTTCCCTTTGTTAGTAAACGCGATAACTTTTGCGCAAACCAATCAAAATACGCTTTTTGCGATTTTTTTTTTTTTTTTTTAATAACCAAACTTATGTAGCATAAAACAAATTGGCCGAAAATGTTAAAAAATTTAGATTTTTACGTTTTTTTTTGGGGGGGAATTTCATATAAAAAAATGTGAAAAATATTATTTTTGCAAAATTTATGCTCTTTTTTTTTTTTTTTGTTTATAGCGCATGATCAAAAAATCGCAGAGGTGATCAAATACCACCAAAAAAAAGCTCTGTTTGTGGAAAGAAAGGACCTCAATTTTATTTGGGCATAGCGGCTCACGACCGCACAATTCGTTTAGGTACGGCGTCGCACGACCGCGCAATTGTCCGTTAAAGTCACGCAGTGCCGAATCGCAAAATACCCCCTGGTCAGGAAGGGGGTAAAATCTTCCGGGGCTTAAGTGGTTAAAAGGGTTAACTGTGTGCCTAGCCTGTGTTTTTATTACAGTGTGGGAGGTGCTTTTACTAGGGGAAGACATGGATTCTAGTCCTTGCTTTGCAGAGGCACAGGATCCATGCCTCCCCCCCCCCCCCCTCCTGTCAGAATGGCAATCTGCTTTCTTTATATAGGCAGACTGCCATTCTGCCTCGCTTCAGGATGATCGGCAGGTACTGGCAGACATTGAGACCGCTGTACTCGCTGATTGGCTCCCACTGTGTATAATCACAGCAGAAGTGAGCCGCCGGCAGCGCGCATTCGCCCCCGCGACCCAGAGGTGCAGGATATCTATCTGTGTGTGCGTGAGATATATATATATATATATATATATATATATATATATATATATATATAAATGTGTGTGAGTGTATGTATGTGTGTGTGTGTGTGTGTGTGTGTGTGTGTGTATATATATATATATATATATATATATATATATATATATATAATTTATATTGTATGTGTGATCGGACGCACAGTGGTGGTCCTGTAGCAGTAAAACTGCTATAGGGCGGTCTGCAAGTGGTTAAGGAGGAATTAGGATCTCTGTTGGGTTTTTACCACCTATCTCAGGGGTCTTCAAACTATGGCCCTCCAGTTGTTCAGGAACTATAATTCCCATCATGCCTAGTCATGTCAGTGAATATCAGAGTTTTACAATGACTCATGGGATGTGTAGTTCTGCAACAGCTGGAGGGCCGTAGTTTGAGGATCCCTGACCTATCTGCTGCTTTTTCTCAGATTTACCCCAACTTCCTGTTTCGGGGGGAAACTGGTCTCCCTATCTGACATCAGTAGCTGGCCTCACAAATGCACTTTTAGCTAAATTGGCACAAATTCTGACACTCTAAAATGTTGTGGAAAGCCTTTCTAGAAGAGTGAATGCCATTCTAGTCTGGAGTGATCCAACTCCACATGATGATGGTTGTGGAATGGGAAGTCCAACAAGCTCAGGTGTGATGGTCCGGTGTCCACAAACCTTTGGTCCTCCAGTGTAGAAATGATTGGCTGGTGATGACCTTCTGAGTCCCTGCGCAGCTCTCTGTGGACATATAAGGTGACCTTATAGAGTACATTGTGGGTTTTTCTCTCTGTAATGATGTGTTAAATGGTGTGTGACGGCAGTTATTACCAGCTGCCTGTGATCCAAGTGACCTCCGCTACAGAAGGTGGGCAGACACAGCTGGGCCTTGCAGCGGACTCTCCATAGTTAATGCATCACTTGATGATAAAACCGGGTGACAGATGGCACTGCCATTACAGAACGGGTAGAAATGACATCTGAGATCTGCCAGGAATCCATAGGAAGCAAGGTGTGTAGATGAGCTTGGAGATTAGAAGGCATGAAGAATCGGACCGGCATTTCGGGAAATTGATTTAAAAAAAAACAAAAAAACTTTCGTCCTCCTTTCTAAAAGCTATAGTTATAGAATCTGCTAAATATACAGATAAAATATTTATAAAGAAGCTGATTTGCCTGCCGAAGGATTTATATTGCTGTCCATCCAGTTCTGAAATTTACACAGCTCTACTCATACAGCAGGGGAGGGGACCTTTATCTCTTTCTGCTGCAGTTTTTCCCTTATAGGTCTCCCCCCCCCCCCCCCCCACTCCCACTCCCACTCCCACTCCACTCCACCCCATCCCACCCCATGCTATGACTGGGACAGTGGAAGTGGAAAGCAGCACACTGTTAAAGTGATACTAAATGCACACTGTTTAATTTGCATCATCCCTTCTCTTTATGTATGTGAATGATGGTACTGGTAATTTAATAAAAAAAAATCTAAGTACCTTTTTTCATACTATACAGCTGTCATGTGACCCAGCTTGTTCCCAGTCCATCTACAGGTAAACAGTGGGAGGAGCTTCTAGTCCTCTGCTTGCCGGTCACATGTTAAAAAAAAAAAAAAAAAAAAAATCCTTCAAAATACATAATATCAAATAAATGTTTTAAGTCATCACACCAATATGTATTTGAGTTCAAATTTTCATTATTTTTGTGCAAAAACATGGTGTGGGCTGTCTAGGGGGAGGTTAGGGGTGCCCCGAAATTAAAATTCTGGACTGGAACGGAAACTTCAGGATGCACTTGGCCCAAAACCGATATAGACCGTCACATGTGTGACTCTGTAGTCATTTGGGCTGCACAAATATTATATAGTGCTTAGAAGGGAACTGAAACTGGAGCATGCTTAGATGTGGCAACAGCTGGTCCACACAATCCCGTGCTGCAGTTGGGGCACAGACAAGGGGGGAAGGACAGCAAGATCAACCAGATTCTGTTACAGAATATAGTGAAATGTGAACAGCATGTAATACAGCATGTGCTGACAGTTTTGAATTATGTGGGTTTGATGACACTTCAAGACTCCTCTCTTTCGATCTGCTGTCTCCTCCTATCAGCATGCTCCTTGTGCTGCTCCCCCCCCCCCTGTCTTTGAGCTCTGTTGTACAGACTTTACAGTACACTGTGAGAGTCTAACAAGTACCATGCTTGCAATTAATAATGCATCATTATTGCGAAATTGCATCTGTGTGCCTGTTAAGCCTAGTACACTCGCTGAGGTTATCGGCTACTCTCCAGTTTGAAAATGCAGAGGTTACTAAAGTACGAAAAAATTCTCTTTCGACAGAATAAAAATTCGAAAGGAATGTACTGTATTGCACTGGATTTGTATTATATTTTTGGATCAAACAAAAATCGTACAATCTGGTATCGTATGAGAAACATTTATCATTTATATTTATATAAAATGTAAAGTGTGTGTGTGTGTGTGTGTGTGTATATATATATTTATATTTATATTAGTGTTTTGTCCCTTTTTGTAAAATTTGAACAAAAGTGATGTACCAAAGATCAGATTGTCATACAATCTCTTCAAAGCGTAATTTTTTTGGACGATTTTCTGATCGTGTGTATGGATCTTTTACTTGTTACTGCCCATGTAATGCACGTGTTCGGTGGCAATGAGGCTGGGCTTTATTGCCCACATGCCGCACAAAGACGTCCATGGCATGCAGAGGCTTCTGTGCTTAGAGCTTGCTTCCAGCACAGTGAGTGCCGGGCCAGACATCGCATGTGATTCGCAGCCACTGCTCCGCAAATCACATGCATCTTGCTTATTTTGCACAGAGTGTATTTTTTGGATGTACTGAATACTCCTTGATTGTTTATTATTGCACCTTATTAATATTCATATATGAACTTTTTTGCGCGTTGTCACTTTTATGCTATTGGTGGCATTTTTATTGGTATATAACATTATCTGCACTTTGTTAATAATTTGCATTGGGCAGAACGTCACTTGGATTCATGTCACTAGCACTTTATTTGGCACAGTATCTTTTCTAGCGCTGTACCTTATTTGCAGCATACAGATTGATTGGCTGAATTTGCATCGCATTCGGACCAAAGTCACACAGGACTCTTTTTTGGTCTGCACCAGAATCGGATCGCATTGCGACCAGATTGATTTCCGAATTGACAGTTCGCACTGCGCTATGCAAATTGAGCTGGGGGTGTCATTAACTTTGTATTGACACCCCAAGTGATTTGCTGCCTGCGAGTCGCGTGCAATGCAGTGGATTTGCAGGGTTCCCACATTGCATACATGTGAACCGGGACTGACTGAGAGGTCAGACATCTCCTAGACTTTAGTTATGATTGGGATCATGTGACAGCTGCTGACAGTGGTCACTTGATTGGGAAGGCCTTCCTGCCCCCGGGCATAAGTAGCCAAGATAATGAGATAACGATGCTGGGTGTCCTAAACACATTTTAAATTAAAGCTTTTTTTCATCTTTTCTTGCATCTCAGTTGTGGATCGCCTCCAGCCTTTTTTTTTTTCAGCCACTTCTAGCTACAGACATTCTCTCCACAGTCAGCTAAAACCTTTGGTCTTGTCCAGCTACCTGATGGTGGCAACTGTGAAGCATGCATGCGCAATTTAGTTTCCTCATTGGGCGTGTGCAACAGGGCGACAGTACAGGAGCACTTTTGGGAGACGGGGGTGTGGCCATCCTGGAAGTACCTTACCAGAGAACTTCATGGCGGGATCACTAGATACTAAAAGATATCAGATAATGAAAGCTGAAAAGTTCAATGTTACTCTGCGCTTTTTATAAGCACATCTAAAATTCTGCCTGACCAAAGCTAGAGCCCAGTGGGGAGAAGACAGGTTCAACTATTAATGACCTGAGGTTATTTTATTTATTTTTAAATTTTATATAGAGATTGTATGGCTGAATTCGCAGCACTTTAGGACCAAAGTCGCACAGGACCCTTTTTTTTTTTTTTGGTCCGCACCAGAATCAGATCGCATGGGTGTTCACACCTATGCGATCCGATTCATGTCTGAGCTGACGGTTCGCTCTGCGATATGCGAACTGATCTAGGGGTGTCGTTAACTTTTTGTTGACACCCCCAGCGATTCGCATATGGCAGTGTCAGCTGCCTGCGAGTTGAGTGCGATGCGGGACCCTGCAGTGGATTCGCAGGATTCCCGCATCGCATATATGTGAACCGGCCCTTAGGGAGGGTTATAACACCTGTCAGATTTTTTTCTTTTTTGGCCATCTGTGCCCCATTGCAGAGATTTCTTTTCACTTCCTGTCCCAAAGCCAAACAGGAAGTGAGAGGAAATCCCTGCAAATTAGGGGAATTCCCTGGGGACCCTCCAGGTCACCAAAAAGTGTCCCCATTGGAAGATTTCCCCTCTATTACTTTTTTTAGGGACAACCCAAAATTTTAGATTTTTTTTTTTTTGCTTTCACTTTTAATGATAATGGTAAACAGGACAAATAGGGGGGGATCTCCCTAACTGGGGCACAGGGGTTCCAATCCCTCTCCACTATCCAAAACTAAAATAAAAGTTTTGCCTTTAGTTATACTTTGTCGCAAAGGTGGTCACCACTATTTGTGGTCCTAAGAATTTGTTAAACACTTGGCAAGTTATTTGCTGAGGATCCTCTCCATTCCTATTGGCCAAAGATGTGTGAGAGATCACAAAGATATTTTGCATTTGCTGTGGCGTTGCCTGAATCTTGTAAAACACTGGAATCCATCATACACCAGCCAGAATCCGTATATCAAACTACTATTCTAAAAACTCCAATTCCGTGTCTTCTGGGTGTTCTGGGGGATGATTTCTAGATGAACGTAGAAAGATAGACATCAGCAAAACCTTATTTCAGGCATGCAATCTCCTCCGGACTCTCTGGAAAGACCCGTCACCTCCTCCATACATGCCATGTATCAGCCAAAGGATTGTGTAAACTGTGAGAGGAATATTTATCTGCACCATCGCTCCTATGATAACTGAAAATGTCCCCAAAGTTTTTCAGAGGCTTAAAGCGGAACTCTTCTTTTGTTGAGAAAAAAACATTTCCCTCTGTGTGATCTCTGTACATTACAAGGATTAGAACAAACTTTGTTTCAGATTTCTACCTTTTATTATTCTGAAGAAATCATTGTTTGTTCCTCTGTGCTAAGTGGGTCCAATGGGAGAGGTTTGATAATTATCTATCAGCTGTGGCAGCTGCAGGGCACTAATGACGAAATCTGCTGGGCCTGCATCCCTTTAGACGTGTTCCTATTGGGAGTATCTCACCAAAAATGACATTTTTGTTGCAGGGGATGCCAGAAATCTGACTTGTATCTTAGGCAGACTTCTGGGAAAATTGGTGAGCCAATCACACAAGCAGGAAATGATGTTTCTGGGGTGTGGTCAGTATACATTCTGTGTACAGAACACCTCCAGGCGGCCATACTGCATTTTCAGAAAACTAATACAGCTGCAGATTGAAAAGGAAAGGTCATTTTTAAAAGTACTGTAAACTTTTCTCCCCCCCCCCCCCCCCGCAAAGTAAATGCATTGCATACTAGCACATTATGTGACACTTGCCTGCAACGAAGCCCGCGTTGTCCCTGCTGCATCCATCTTCACCCGTCTTTCCTTCCAGGTCTGCAGAATCCGGCTGTATTACTGGCCGGAGCCGCGTGACGTCACTCCCGCGCATGCGCGCAGGAGCCGCCAGTCACGGAACGGGGCTCTGAAGGAACGGCACGAGCGGCCGTTTCTTCAGAGTGCATGCGCCGATGACCTCATTGCTGCATGAAATGCAAATATCTCCTAAATGGTGCATGTTTAGGAGATATTTATAGCACCTATAGGTAAGTCTTATTATAGGCTTACCTATAGGTAAGTCATCAAAGTGGGTTTACAACCACTTTAATAACATTCAATTACAATATGATTTGTGTCACAATTGTATACGCTATATTGTTTTTTCTTTATTTGTTTTTTTTTCCCCCCAAAAAATGGAGTTACCCTTTAACTATTTGCTGATTTCAAGAGGATGGTACAGACTATGAGAAAATCAGAAGAAATATTCCATACCAGGTACAATCATTCGATATTTGTATAGTGTGTACACAACTTTTGACATCTGATTCAGACTTTCCAAATGGAAATTTCCAAAGGGACAAACTCCTAAATTTTTCTCGTACGAGAACATAAATAACAATTTTCGTTTAACCGCTTGAGGACTGCCCCACACAGATATACTGGGGCAGGGCGCCCCTTTTGCCCGAAATCCCATACATGTAGGTGATTTCATGCACAGGGTCTGGGGCGCTGGCGACCCGCTCCCGCTGTGATTGGACACAGCGGGGGCAAATCAGCGGGTCCGGCGGACACGATGTCCCCTGGGACCCGCCGATCGCTCACAGGAGAGAGGCTGAACAGTGGTCTACCTATGTAAACAACGCAGACTGTCATTCGTCAGAGAGGAAGATGGAGATCTTGTGTTTCTGCTAAGCAAGAACACAAATCTGTCTTCCTCCAGTTAGGCCATCCCCCACACAGTAAGAAAGCACTCTCTAAGAGCACACTTAACCCTTTGATTGCCTCTGATGTTAACCCCTTCCCTGTCAGGACAGTGTATTTTTTTTTTTATCACTGATCACCGTATTCGTGTCACTGGTCCCCAAAAGAGTGTCGGATGTCCAATTGGTCCACCACAATGTCGCAGTCCCGCTAAACCATGGGTGTCCAACCTGCGGCCCTCCAGCTGTTGCAGAACTGTTTAGCGCATGGACACCCATGCGCTAAACATTGCTGATCGTCGCCATTACTAGTAAATAAAAATTTCATAAAATTATCCCATCGTTTTTGTACACGCTATAACCTTTGCACAAACCAATCAATTTACACTTATTGGGATTTTACCAAAATTATGTAACAAAATACATATTGGCCTAAAATTATGAAGAAATTTACATTTTTTTTTTTTTTTACATTCCCCCCCCCCCCCCCCCCCCTTCTGGTATGTATTATAGCAGAAAGTAAATATTGTTTTTTTTTTTTTTCCCCAAACTTGTCAATCTTTTTTTGTTTATAGCGCAAAAAATAAAAACCGCAGAGGTGATCAAATACCACCAAATAAAAGCTCTATTTGACAGGCAGTCTCGGCTCGCACCCGGAACACAGTGCAGTATGCTGTATGTTGCCTCAGCTATAAACAGTTTATACTGCACATCCAGCGGCCTCACATGCTAGTGAAGGGACCAAGCTGGCCCAAACTATGTAAAGTATATTAAAGCGGTAGTATTCTCTGCTTTTTAACTTTTACCTACAATTTTTTCATTGGGGGCGGAACTCCTCTTTAACCTTTCAATTTATCGTTTATTTGGCAGAAAATGTCCAAACTTGGCCTTCATTTTTTCAGGTCACTACCGATTTGTGCCCATTAAAGCGGTAGTATACTCCGCTTTTTAACTTTTACCTACAGGTAAGCCTATAATAAGGCTTACCTGTAGGTAAAGATAATATCTCCTAAACTTGCACGGTTTAGGAGATATTCGCCCTGCATGCAGCTGCTGACACCAGCGGTACATGCGCTCTGAAGGTCCGGCGCACCTTCAGCACTCCTTGCCGCAATGTGAACTCCCGCGCGCATGCACAGGAGTGACGTCATCGCGGCTCCGGCCACTCACAGCCCCGGAGCCGCCGAACCCAGAAGAGACGCCGAGGGAAGATCTCAGCTGCCTCAGCGGTGTCCGGGCGACAGTGTCGGGGCTTCGCTCCAAGTTGGGTATTTTATAATGAGCTGGAATGCGATGCATACTAGCTCATTATGCCTTTGTCCTGCAGGGTTTTTTTTTGGGGGGGGGGGGATACAACCGCTTTAAAAGCTGGAGTTCAGCTTTAAAAACAAACGGACGTCAAATTTACGGACAGAAACTCCTTCTGTACTTTGTTCATATTTTTGCACAGACTTTTGGCTATGAAGCAGTCTATTTTTTTACTTGTTATTTCTATATAATAAAATTCAAGTGAAAGAAAAACAAATGGACGTATTCTATTAGCTGGACACTAGATCTGCATCCATAAAACGGATAATTCTTCCGGAGAACTCTCCTTATATAAGGCCAGGTTCCATTCTTCCTAATGGAGTCCGGTGGAAATAGGCCTGTTAATATTTAATACCACTAATGTACTCCTAGCGCACTCTAACATGGGCAGTGTCAGTCAGGGGACCATTTCCTTTACAGCAATGAATATAAAACAGAGCAGTCTGTATAAAGAAGAACTCCGCAAATGATTGTGCATCTGATCTAACGTACACGGCTTGATTCTCTCTGGTTCAGCGGCAGGATAAGCAGCTACAATAAGCAAAGGCTTCCCGAATGCAATTCAGCTGATAATGTTCCACCTGGCTTTTGAAAACCGAACTAAACTTTCTCAATCAACATTGACTAGTTTGAAAGAAGTATGGCTGAGGCTCTTTTGGCCGTACGTCTCCTGCGGGTCACAGAAGTGCACTTAGTTCTTACATAGTTACATAGTAGGTGAGGTTGAATAAAGACAATAGTCCATCCAGTTCAACCTCTGTAGGTGTGTGTGGCTGTAATCTTCTCACATACCCCTGAATGTTCTGATCCTTGAGATGCACGTCCAATAGTCTTTTGAAAGCCACCATACTACCCGCAGAAACCACCTCTTGTGGTAGAGAATTCCACAATCTTGTAGCCCTAACAGTAAAGAACCCCCCACGTTGCCTGAGGTTAAAACGCTTCTCCTCTAATTGCATTGTATGCCCCCGAGCCCTCATGCAATCCCTTCCACTGAACACCTTTTTTTCTAAGCTGAGATCCCCATTGAGATATTTAAAAATTGCTATCATGTCCCCTCTCAGGCGTCTCTTCTCCAGGGAGAATAAATCAAGCGATTGCAGACGCTCTTCATAATCTGTTTCTGCACCCTTGTGACCCAGATTGTGACCAGTCAGCCTCTTGGAGCGCCACTGAGAACCCTGAGTGTCAGCCTCTTGGAGCGCCACTGAGAACCCTGAGTGTCAGCCTCTTGGAGCGCCACTGAGAACCCTGAGTGTCAGCCTCTTGGAGCGCCACTGAGAACCCTGAGTGTCAGCCTCTTGGAGCGCCACTGAGAACCCTGAGCGTCAGCCTCTTGGAGCGCCACTGAGAACCCTGAGCGTCAGCCTCTTGGAGCGCCACTGAGAACCCTGAGCGTCAGCCTCTTGGAGCGCCACTGAGAACCCTGAGCGTCAGCCTCTTGGAGCGCCACTGAGAACCCTGAGCGTCAGCCTCTTGGAGCGCCACTGAGAACCCTGAGCGTCAGCCTCTTGGAGCGCCACTGAGAACCCTGAGCGTCAGCCTCTTGGAGCGCCACTGAGAACCCTGAGCGTCAGCCTTTTGGAGCGCCACTGAGAACCCTGAGCGTCAGCCTTTTGGAGCGCCACTGAGAACCCTGAGCCTCAGCCTCTTGGAGTGCCACTGAGAACCCTGAGCCTCAGCCTCTTGGAGTGCCACTGAGAACCCTGAGCCTCAGCCTCTTGGAGCGCCACTGAGAACCATGAGCCTCAGCCTCTTGGAGCGCCACTGAGAACCCTGAGCCTCAGCCTCTTGGAGCGCCACAGAACCCTGAGCGTCAGCCTCTTGGAGCGCCACTGAGAACCCTGAGCGTCAGCCTCTTGGAGCGCCACTGAGAACCCTGAGCGTCAGCCTCTTGGAGCGCCACTGAGAACCCTGAGCGTCCGCCTCTTGGAGCGCCACTGAGAACCCTGAGCGTCAGCCTCTTGGAGCGCCACTGAGAACCCTGAGCGTCAGCCTCTTGGAGCGCCACTGAGAACCCTGAGCGTCAGCCTCTTGGAGCGCCACTGAGAACCCTGAGCGTCAGCCTCTTGGAGCGCCACTGAGAACCCTGATCGTCAGCCTCTTGGAGCGCCACTGAGAACCCTGAGCGTCAGCCTCTTGGAGCGCCACTGAGAACCCTGAGCGTCAGCCTCTTGGAGCGCCACTGAGAACCCTGAGCGTCAGCCTCTTGGAGCGCCACTGAGAACCCTGAGCGTCAGCCTCTTGGAGCGCCACTGAGAACCCTGAGCGTCAGCCTCTTGGAGCGCCACTGAGAACCCTGAGCGTCAGCCTTTTGGAGCGCCACTGAGAACCCTGAGCCTCAGCCTCTTGGAGTGCCACTGAGAACCATGAGCCTCAGCCTCTTGGAGCGCCACTGAGAACCCTGAGCCTCAGCCTCTTGGAGCGCCACTGAGAACCCTGAGCCTCAGCCTCTTGGAGTGCCACTGAGAACCATGAGCCTCAGCCTCTTGGAGCGCCACTGAAAACCCTGAGCCTCAGCCTCTTGGAGCGCCACTGAGAACCCTGAGCCTCAGCCTCTTGGAGCGCCACTGAGAACCCTGAGCCTCAGCCTCTTGGAGCGCCACTGAAAACCCTGAGCCTCAGCCTCTTGGAGCGCCACTGAGAACCCTGAGCCTCAGCCTCTTGGAGCGCCACTGAGAACACTGAGCGTCAGCCTCTTGGAGTGCCACTGAGAACCCTGAGCGTCAGCCTCTTGGAGCGCCACTGAGAACCCTGAGCGTCAGCCTCTTGGAGCGCCACTGAGAACCCCGAGCGTCAGCCTCTTGGAGCGCCACTGAGAACCCTGAGCGTCAGCCTTTTGGAGCGCCACTGAGAACCCTGAGCGTCAGCCTTTTGGAGCGCCACTGAGAACCCTGAGCCTCAGCCTCTTGGAGCGCCACTGAGAACCCTGAGCCTCAGCCTCTTGGAGCGCCACTGAGAACCCTGAGCCTCAGCCTCTTGGAGCGCCACTGAGAACCCTGAGCCTCAGCCTCTTGGAGCGCCACAGAACCCTGAGCGTCAGCCTCTTGGAGCGCCACTGAGAACCCTGAGCGTCAGCCTCTTGGAGCGCCACTGAGAACCCTGAGCGTCAGCCTCTTGGAGCGCCACTGAGAACCCTGAGCGTCAGCCTCTTGGAGCGCCACTGAGAACCCTGAGCGTCAGCCTCTTGGAGCGCCACTGAGAACCCTGAGCGTCAGCCTCTTGGAGCGCCACTGAGAACCCTGAGCGTCAGCCTCTTGGAGCGCCACTGAGAACCCTGAGCGTCAGCCTCTTGGAGCGCCACTGAGAACCCTGAGCGTCAGCCTCTTGGAGCGCCACTGAGAACCCTGAGCGTCAGCCTCTTGGAGCGCCACTGAGAACCCTGAGCGTCAGCCTCTTGGAGCGCCACTGAGAACCCTGAGCGTCAGCCTCTTGGAGCGCCACTGAGAACCCTGAGCGTCAGCCTCTTGGAGCGCCACTGAGAACCCTGAGCGTCAGCCTCTTGGAGCGCCACTGAGAACCCTGAGCGTCAGCCTCTTGGAGCGCCACTGAGAACCCTGAGCGTCAGCCTCTTGGAGCGCCACTGAGAACCCTGAGCGTCAGCCTCTTGGAGCGCCACTGAGAACCCTGAGCGTCAGCCTCTTGGAGCGCCACTGAGAACCCTAGCGTCAGCCTCTTGGAGCGCCACTGAGAACCCCGAGCGTCAGCCTCTTGGAGCGCCACTGAGAACCCCGAGCGTCAGCCTCTTGGAGCGCCACTGAGAACCCCGAGCGTCAGCCTTTTGGAGCGCCACTGAGAACCCCGAGCGTCAGCCTCTTGGAGCGCCACTGAGAACCCCGAGCGTCAGCCTCTTGGAGCGCCACTGAGAACCCTGAGCCTCAGCCTCTTGGAGCGCCACTGAGAACCCTGAGCCTCAGCCTCTTGGAGCGCCACTGAGAACCCTGAGCCTCAGCCTCTTGGAGCGCCACTGAGAACCCTGAGCCTCAGCCTCTTGGAGCGCCACTGAGAACCCTGAGCCTCAGCCTCTTGGAGCGCCACTGAGAACCCTGAGCCTCAGCCTCTTGGAGCGCCACTGAGAGCCCTGAGCCTCAGCCTCTTGGAGCGCCACTGAGAGCCCTGAGCTTCAGCCTCTTGGAGCGCCACTGAGAGCCCTGAGCTTCAGCCTCTTGGAGCGCCACTGAGAACCCTGAGCTTCAGCCTCTTGGAGCGCCACTGAGAACCCTCAGCCTCTTGGAGCGTAACTGAGAACCCTGAGGCAGCTGCTTCCGTCCACTCCACAGTCTGGCGCTCCAGTGAGCGCTGGATGGGCAGAACACAGAGCCTATGGCTGGCAGCCTGTGCTCTGTGCCAAGAGTGAACCGGAGAACTGAGCAATCAGAGGTCTTAGAGGTGGAGGGGGACCAATGCGGCATTCACCTAGGGGGAGTATGTCTGTTTATCTCTTTGAAATCCTGCACTTCTCTTTTTAATCCTCCTATTGCTAGCATTAGTAAATGGGAAGGTATATTATATTAACTTGTTCTAACCGTTCCTTTTTTTTTTTTTTTTTTTTTTTTTTTTTTTAGAACATCTGCTTCCTGGTTTATGGCCTAGGCCAAAATGTCAAACATCTCAGACTTCATGGAAATTTTTCTTTTTCATATGGAGAAGGGGGTTTTCTTAGCTATTCACACAATTCTGGCTGCATTCCTGAATTAAGGTCAGAAGATTACAGGAAGTAAATGCTACATTAATCATCTGCCCTTACTCAAGATGGCCGTGCTGGGGGGGGGGGGGTGTACATGGATGGAAGGGCGAGTTTGCTTTAAATATTAAAAATGATTCAAACACCACATTCAGTTTGTGGTGCTCAGATCCAGGCCTTTTTTACCCACTTACCGACCGCCCGCCGCATATATACTGTGGCAGGCTGGCTCGGCTGCGCCAATTGCCGTACCCTTTCATCGGTTTGCGGGAGCACTCCTGGGGGGCGAGGGCATACCGCCAGCGGAGCACGCCCACCCCCACTAGGCAGCGAAGATGCAGATCCACTGGATCGGCCGCACTGATTGCCACCAGGCCCCCGCGATCGCTCACTGCTGAGAGAGGACAGTCAGCTGTTGTACACACCGTTGTTCTTTCTGAAATGATCACAGAGCGACTTTGATCCTCATATATAGGATCACAGGTCTCTCTGGTCATTTCACTCCCCCCCCCCCCACAGTTAGAAAACACCCCCTAGGCTCACACTTAACCCTTTTGAACACCCCTTGGTTAACCCCTTCCCTGCCAGTGTCATTATTACAGTAACAATGAATATTTTTAGCACTGATTACTGTAGTACTGTCACTGGTTCCCCCAAAAGTGTCAAAAATGTCACTCGGGGGTCCGATCTGTCCGCCACAACCTCACAGCCCCTCTAAAAAAACGCAGATTGCCACCATTACTAGTAAAAAAAAAAATACATAAATCTTTCCCCTAGTTTGTAGACGTGATCACTTTTGCGCAAACCAATCAAAATACGCTTATCGGGATTTTTTTTTTTTTTACCAAAAATCTGTTGCAGAATACAAATTGGCCTAAAAGGATGAAAAAAAATTGATTATATAGCATGAATGTTTTATATAGCACAAAGTGAAAAATATTTAGTTTTTTCTTTTTTTCTAATTTTTCTCAGAATTGTCGCTCTTTTTTTGTTTATAGTGCAAAAAAAAAAAAATCGCAGAGGGGATCAAATGCCACCAAAAGAAAGCTCTATTTGTGGGAAAAAAAGGACATCAATTTTATTTGGGTACAGTGTTGCACGACCGCGCAATTGTCCGTTAAAATAGCGCAGTGCGGAATCGCAAAAAATGGCCTGGTCATTAAGGGGGCAAGTCCTTCCGGTCCAGAAGTGGTTAAAGCAATCTAGTGAGCTGGCCAGAACTACCTCTGGAGGGAGTCTATTCCACATTTTCACAGCTCTTACTGTGAAGAAACCTTTCTGTATTTGGAGATATCTGTTTTCCTCTGTGTTGACCTTAAAGTGAACAACTCAACACCAAGTTCACTATATGGACCCCTTATGTATTTATACATGTTGATCATATCCCCCCTTATCTCCTCTTTTCAAGAGAGAATAAGTTCAGTTCCTCCAATCTTTTCTCATAGCTGAGCTCCCCCATGCCTCATCAGTTTGGTTGCCCTTCTCTGCACTGTACCTCTAGACAATAATGAACATTTAATCCTTGCAGTGTATGGGGGGTCCCCGCTACAAGGGTGGATTTTTTGATGTTCCTGGAGTTGAGCTCTACAAACAGAGTATGGGCAGAGCCGGCAGATAGCATTGGGTACCTGGTGTAAAACATTGATTTTGCCCTCCCAGCTTCATCAGTTTATAAAATAGTGACAATATGTAGAGATCTGAACAGCACTTTTAGAGATGAGAAAAGTTTGCTCAGATTAGAGTATTGAACTTTCTTCCGTGACAAGAAACGGCCGATCAGCTGTTCCCAGGTGATGGATTATATGGAAGTAATATCTCACACTCCATTCTGAATTACTTCCTTGTGGTAGCGTACCTGGCTTCAACGATAAACCTCAAAGTGGAAGTGTTGGTTTGCATCAAAGATAATTCTTTCTTCTGACTGGAGAGCTCTACCTATGACTCTGCAGGGTATGTGTCAGACTGCAGCAGAGAGGCCACTGCTGTGCAAGGGGTCCATTCTACCGCATACTGGCAGGTGACGGGCTTTTCTATTTACGCTGTGGCCCCTTTTTGCAGTTTTCAGTTAGTGTTACTAAACCCAGGAGCCTGCAGTCACTATATCTGCTCTCCCCAGGCGCCTGCAGTCACCATATCTGGTCTCCCCAGGAGCCTGCAGTCACTATATCTGCTCTCCCCAGGAGCCTGCAGTCACTATATCTGCTCTCCCCAGGAGCCTGCAGTCACTATATCTGGTCTCCCCAGGAGCCTGCAGTCACTATATCTGGTCTCCCCAGGAGCCTGCAGTCACTATATCTGCTCTCCCCAGGAGCCTTCAGTCACTATATCTGCTCTCCCCAGGAGCCTGCAGTCACTATATCTGCTCTCCCCAGGATCCTGCAGTCACTATATCTGCTCTCCCCAGGATCCTGCAGTCACTATATCTGCTCTCCCCAGGATCCTGCAGTCACTATATCTGCTCTCCCCAGGATCCTGCAGTCACTAAATATGCTCTCCCCAGGATCCTGCAGTCACTAAATATGCTCTCCCCAGGAGCCTGCAGTCACTAAATCTGCTCTCCCCAGGAGCCTGCAGTCACTAAATCTGCTCTCCCCAGGAGCCTGCAGTCACTAAATCTGCTCTCCCCAGGAGCCTGCAGTCACTAAATCTGCTCTCCCCAGGAGCCTGCAGTCACTAAATCTGCTCTCCCCAGGAGCCTGCAGTCACTAAATCTGCTCTCCCCAGGAGCCTGCAGTCACTAAATCTGCTCTCCCCAGGAGCCTGCAGTCACTAAATCTGCTCTCCCCAGGAGCCTGCAGTCACTAAATCTGCTCTCCCCAGGAGCCTGCAGTCACTAAATCTGCTCTCCCCAGGAGCCTGCAGTCACTAAATCTGCTCTCCCCAGGAGCCTGCAGTCACTAAATCTGCTCTCCCCAGGAGCCTGCAGTCACTAAATCTGCTCTCCCCAGGAGCCTGCAGTCACTAAATCTGCTCTCCCCAGGAGCCTGCAGTCACTAAATCTGCTCTCCCCAGGAGCCTGCAGTCACTAAATCTGCTCTCCCCAGGAGCCTGCAGTCACTAAATCTGCTCTCCCCAGGAGCCTGCAGTCACTAAATCTGCTCTCCCCAGGAGCCTGCAGTCACTAAATCTGCTCTCCCCAGGAGCCTGCAGTCACTAAATCTGCTCTCCCCAGGAGCCTGCAGTCACTAAATCTGCTCTCCCCAGGAGCCTGCAGTCACTAAATCTGCTCTCCCCAGGAGCCTGCAGTCACTAAATCTGCTCTCCCCAGGAGCCTGCAGTCACTAAATCTGCTCTCCCCAGGAGCCTGCAGTCACTAAATCTGCTCTCCCCAGGAGCCTGCAGTCACTAAATCTGCTCTCCCCAGGAGCCTGCAGTCACTAAATCTGCTCTCCCCAGGAGCCTGCAGTCACTAAATCTGCTCTCCCCAGGAGCCTGCAGTCACTAAATCTGCTCTCCCCAGGAGCCTGCAGTCACTATATCTGCTCTCCCCAGGAGCCTGCAGTCACTATATCTGCTCTCCCACAGTACACAGAATATGGAAATGCAATTATTTTAGTAAATAGAAATGGCTAAATACCTTTTTATTACAACAGTATATAGCAGCCTTATGACCTCTATTAGTGTCTGGTTAAAGCTTGTAGGAGGAGTTTTCATTCTCCTCTGCCTGTCCTATGAGGCTGCAGGACCCCTGACCCTCTGTCTTGATAGTGCTGATTTTGTTCTGTGCTGATCACATGCACTCTCCTAGCAATACACACCATTCTGAGCATGTGCAGAGTGCCCTTAAGGCTCTGTACTATCAGGAGATGGATTTGGCACAGTAAAAGAAGGGGAGGATCAGAGAAGACAGGATCAAACAGCCTTTTTATACAATGTGGAGGATGAACCCCTTAGGTTCCCCAGTGAGTATAACCAGCATGCTTTACTGCATATACAGACTGATTTTACTGTTGTGGGTTTAGTAACACTTTAAAGCTCCATGAAACTAGTCGTTTAGGCGTTATTTTCCTTTTATTATGCCCCAAAAGGCGCTGAGGCGAGGTCAATTACCAATGGTATTTGTATTATGCAGCATGATGGGGTTAATGTACTGCCACTGCTGGTGACTGATGCATTAGTGACCGACCAGTGGCAGTTAATTAACCCCTTTGTGCTGCATTAGTGCAACCAGTACTAGTGTCAGTGCAACCAGTGTTAATACTGGTTTCAGTTTTCGGCCAAGGGGATCCTGAATTTTCAGTTTCGGCCCAGAATTTTCATTTCTGTGCATCCCTTAAAAAACAATTTCCGTAAGTTGAATGTTCTTATGTAAAGGACTTAGGCCGGCTGTAGGCGATTCGAATCAAGCCGGTTCAGCAGATTCAAACCGTGTGTGGGCAGGCTGAATGTACCAAGTTGATTGATCAACTTGGGTACAACCAACCTGTTGGATTCAGTTGTGGGTATCGCTAGCGGCTGCTACAGCCAATAGCAATAATCACTGTCTTCTCCTGGTGGGGGCAGCTGCCCCCCTCCCTCGTCTCCCTCGTCCCCCCTGCCAGGAGAAGACAACAGCTCGGAAAGTGGGATTCCCCTGTCAGCGCTGCCTGTGTTAATGGGGGAATCGTGTGAATTTCTTCAAAGAAATTTGCACAGTCTATGGCCAGCCTTCCTGTACAGTCAGGTTAGAAGATTTTGCAGGGGGCGTGGCTATCAGCATTGTCACTGCTGATTCTCAAGCTTGTAGCCTATCAATCAGCAACTGGTCACACCTAGTCCCGCCCACTGCTTTCTGGACTGACAGCAATGCCTGTGTTGCTGGAACCCGCCCACTGTGAGCTGCAGTGTCTGGAAGGGGGAAGCGTGTGAGACAAATGGAGGATTTTTTGTTTTTTGTATACTTTGATGAGGCTTCTACAACATAGTAACTGTATTTTGGGACTTTTTTCCATTGCATGTTCAGCTTGCATTATAAGGTTCCAATCTAGCAATAATTAGGTCTCCACATCTGTGCAGAAATTCAGATGTTTGACATTTATGTAACTTTGTTCTGCAGTCTCTGCTTACATCAGCTGACTTGCCGATTTACAAGTAAAACACAAAATTACATTTTTAGAGCTGGTTTACACTAGTTGTTGGGGTGCAGTAAAGCCAAGTGGTTGAGCTGCGGTTTTATCGCTCCCCCTTAGCTAAAATTGATCCATGCTGTTTTGTTCAGTGGGCAGTACCGTCTGCGGGATACGTCCTGTAAGCTGGAAGGGGGACACCTCGCAGTCATTTGGAATGCATGTGGTCGCAGCACACTAGTGTGGGGTTGAAGGGGTTCAAACAGGCGGTGAGAAGGCAATACAGCGCCACCTCAATGCCTGGAAAATTCCCTTTTGAAGAGCGACCTGAATACAGTGAACAGTGCCTTCTCATAGGGCATAGTGAAATACGTGTCACAGAATTCAAGGAAGTAAATGTGTGGGGATCTTCACAAAGTACGTTTATAAACTTCAAGATGGTTCAGATTATTAGGAGAACAGAAATGTATTTAACCACTTAAGCCCCGGAAGATTTTACCCCCTTCGTGACCAGGGCCTATTTTGCGATTCGGCTCTGCGTGACTTTAACGGACAATTGCGCGGTCGTGCGACACTGTACCCAAACGAATTTGACGTCCTTTTTTCCCCATAAACGGAGCTTTCTTTTGGTGGTATTTGATCACCTGCGCGATTTTTTGATCATGCGCTATAAACAAAAAAAGAGCGTCAATTTTGCAAAAATAACAATATTTTTTAAAGTTTTTTTTATATGAAATTCCCCCAATTACTGCGACATTGCGGCGGACAGATCAGACCCTTATCTGACATTTTTGACACTTTTGGGATTACCAGTGACATTTTGTACAGTAATCAGTGCTATACATATGCACTTACTGTAAAATTACACTGGCAGTGAAGGGGTTAACTTTTTTGAGGTTGAGGGGTTATGTGTGTCCCTAGGGGAGTGATTCTAACTGTGATTGGCTGTGGCTTGAGGTGTAGGAACAGTGATCAACGGTCCTACATAGTAGAACCGTATGATCACTATTCCTACACAGGTGAGAATGACAGGTGGCTTGTTTACATTAGCCGCCTGCCTTTCTCCCTCTGCATCGACGATCGTGAGTGAGCGGCGGACGATCGGGTCCGTGACCACTCGGGAGCTGGAGCGCGCGCTCGCTCCCTAGACCCTCACAGGCTAGCGACGTAGTACTACGTCGCTCTGCCTGTGAGGGGGCTGACCGCCGCAGTAAATAGTCATGCGGCGGTCGGCAAGTGGTTAAAGAGGTTGCAAACCTTGAGAAATAAAAGTCATAAAAAAACAACCTATAAGACAAAGTATGCATCTCATACTAGCACATTATGAAATACTAACCTTGGAATGAAGCTCTTCCAGTGGCGCCCGCACACCGCTGAGACGGCTGACATCTTCTCCGGTGTTTCTTCTGGGTTTGCATGCTCGCGGCGCTGTGAGAGGCGGGAGCTGCGATGATGTCACTCCCGCGCATGGGAGCCGCCGTTTGAGGCAGGGGCTCTTAAGGTCCAGCACGGTAAGGCGGACCTTCAGATCGCATGCGCCGATGACGTCATCAGCTGCATGCACTCTGAATATCTCCTAAACTGTACAAGTTTAGGAGATCTTCACAGTACCTACAGGTAATCCTTAGTATAGGAGAAGACTTTACTTCCTCTTTGAGGAAATACAATGTGGAAATAAATATGATTTAGCATTTTGACAAGCGATATGTTACATTTCTATTTTTCTATGTTGGGAATTTACACGTCTGTCGTTGTGTGATTGCGCTGAGCATCTCTGCAGCTTCCCCATAACTTTCCCTTCCTCCAGCTCGTTATTTAATTGCTTTATAATGCGTCATAAAACATTCGCTGCTCGCAACTATTAGCATTTTACAATTGTTTTGCATCATCTTTTACACGGCTTTCATGGCCGTATATTTTACAATTGTCTTTATGACTGTTTACTTTACACATAATTCAGTTACATTGGTGCAGGCTGAGCTTGTTGGTGATGAATGACACAATGAGACCGTGTGACACAATTATTATCATTGTTAATCAGATGATTAACGCCGTGGAGCAATTAAAGCTCAAATCCGGGAAAAATTTAAAGCTTTCTTTTGTTGTGGGGCTCCCCCTCCCCACTCTTGTTTTTTGTGAGCTAGTATTAAAGTCCGAAATGTAAAAACTGCTGACAGTTGCTGGGTTTTTATATCAGGAGTGACTGTAGTGGTCTCTTCTGGTATCAGTGCCTCCCCCCTGCCTGTCAGCGGTAATATAATCTGAGTCATGCATGCACAGCTCAGACCACATTTACAGCACCCCGCTCCGTGCCGAGATGAAGTGACTCCTGGGCACATGAAGCGGGATTGACGTCATCGTGGCCCAGCCAACCAAGCGGGCGTGACGTAATCGCAGCCCGGCCAATCAAGCGGACAGAGAGCAAAGCCGGAAGGAAGATCGGTGAAGATGGAAGCGCCCAGGACCAGCTGGAGCGCTAACAGCGCAGCACTGAAGTGCTTGATTTGACAGGTAAGTCTGCCATACCGTGCTAATATGTGGTGCATAAATGACCTGGGGGCCCATTTATTTAAAGAGAGATGGAGCTCTTCTCTTCTCTTCAGTCGGACACTTCGGGTGGTGGGTGGGCCCTCCAATGCCTCACTTGCAATACAGTCACATTGTATGCGATGACCTCAGTGTGTGACTGCCAGATGGAGCTCCAAAGGGGACCAATCTTCCATAGATGGAGCTTAATAGTGGTTCTAAAGGCAGAAGGTTTTTTCTCCTTTTTTCCCTAATGATTTATATGCATTAGGTTAAAAAACGTGTGCAGCATCCCTCCCAGCCCCCCCTCCCCACAATACTTATCTGAGCTCTATCTTGATCCAACCATGTGCAGGAGATCCTCAGCTCTCCAGGGACTCTCCCTTCTCATTGGCTGAAACTGCAGTGGGCTCCATTGGCTCCCACTGGCGTCATTCACAGCCAGTGAGCCAATGAGGGAAGAGAGGGGGGGGGGGGGCAAGCCGTGGCTTTGTGTGTGAATGGATGGGAGCGAGTCTGCTTGGGTGTCCCCATTGCAAGCTGCTTGCTCTGGGGGCACTCGGCACGAGGAAGGAGCCAGGAGCATCAGCGAAAGACCAGAGAAGAGGTGGTTTGGCGCTGCTGTGTGAAAAAAATTTACATTCAGCAGGTAAGTATCATGTTTGTAATTTGTCTTCAAATAGCCAAACCTTTAAACCCTTAGAGCCGGCACACGGCAGCCCTTTAAGGGGTTTAGAATGCCGCAGGACTTATGGTCATGTGACTGCCGTGATTTCCTGTCAAGGTGGTCACATGATCGAAATCATGCTAGCGTTCAGGAGCTTTCTGATCGCTGGGCGCGTGCTCACGGCACAGCTCTATCGGGGCTATTGCATGCAAACATTCGGCCACTCGGCGCTAAGGTCGGCCTGCCAAGGTGCCTGCATATTTGGGTGCGCTCGGCGCCTAGGGGTAATATTACTTTAACTTTTGTGAAACATTAAAAGAGAAGTAGGGGGTGTGGGCTGTCCCCATGAGCCTGCATTCACTATATCTGCTCTCCCCAGGAGCCTGCATTCACTATATCTGCTCTCCCCAGGAGCCTGCATTCACTATATCTGCTCTCCCCAGGAGCCTGCAGTCACTATATCTGGTCTCCCCAGGAGCCTGCAGTCACTATATCTGGTCTCCCCAGGAGCCTGCAGTCACTATATCTGCTCTCCCCAGGAGCCTGCAGTCACTATATCTGCTCTCCCCAGGAGCCTGCAGTCACTATATCTGCTCTCCCCAGGAGCCTGCAGTCACTATATCTGCTCTCCCCAGGAGCCTGCAGTCACTATATCTGCTCTCCCCAGGAGCCTGCAGTCACTATATCTGCTCTCCCCAGGAGCCTGCAGTCACTATATCTGGTCTCCCACAGTACACAGAACATGGAAATGCAATGATTTTAGTAAATATATAAAATGCTAAACACCTTTTCTCATCAGCAGTATATAGCAGTCTTGTGACTTCTGTCGGTGTCTGGTTAAAGCTTGTTTTCATTCTCTGATTGTCCTATGAGGCTGCAGGACCTCTGCCCCTCTGTCTGGACAGTGCTGATTGGCCCTGTGCTGATCACATGCACCCTCCCAAGAGAAAAAAAAGTTTCTAACAATACACACCAAACTGAGCATGTGCAGGGTGCCTCCAAGATTCTGATCAGCAGATAGATTGGGGACTGTGGAAGGGGAGGGTTTAGAAAAGACTGGCTCAAACAGCCTTTTTACACAATGCAGAGGATTAACTCCTGAGGTTCCACATTGAGTATGTAAACATGTATGTCAATGTTCTGACAGGAGGAGAAGGGGTAGACTTGTGTCCCTGTAAAGCAAGGAACAAATTCCATGTCTTTCCCTAGTAAAAGCACCCCACACTAAACACTGGCTAGGCACACAGTTAACCCTTTGATCGCCTCTGATAACCCATTCCTAGCCGGTGTCATTAATACAGTGACAAAGCCTATTTTTAGCACAAATCACTGTATTAGTGTCACTGGTTCCCAAGAAGTGTCAGTGTCTGATTGTCCGCCGCAATATCGCAGTCCCGCTATAAGTCGCTAATCGCCGCCATTACTAGTGAAAAAAATAAATATATCCCATAGTTTTGTAGATGCTATAACTTTTTCAGCAAACCAATCAATATACGCTTTTTTGGATCTTTTTTTTTTTAACAAAAATATGTAGCAGGATACATATTGGCCTAATTTTATTAAGGAATTAGATTTTTTTTTTTTTTTCTTAGAGCCCATTCACATTGAGGCAACACGACTTTGGGGGGCGACCTGGGAAGTCGTGTGCACCGCTGTGCGGCGCGACTTGCAGAGACTTCACATAATGGAAGTCTATGCAAGTCGCTCCGAGGTCCCCCAAAGTAGTACAGGACCCTTTTTTCTAAGTCGGAGCGAC